>NW_028270182.1:798328-983328 GCF_037043375.1 Chiloscyllium plagiosum
TGAGGGTTGTGAGGAGGGGCGGGCCAAATTGGAGTCTTTTTTTAAGGATCTGGACTCCCAGACATGACCCCACGCAAAGAGTCTTTTTTCAATGTTCCCGTATGCAAGAAGTGCAGGAGTCTATGAAGCACCTTCAGAGTGGAACGGCACCCAATCCTGATGGACTTGCCAGTGAATTCTATGAGGAATTTATAAACATACTGTCAGGCCCGATGCTCAACATGTTTAATGACTCATACAGTCATGATTTTCTCCCGCCATCTCTGAGAGAGGCCAATATTTCATTTACTCTTAAAAAAGGGATGGTCCCAGAGGACTGTGTTTCATACAGGGCCCATTTCACTCTTAAATATGGACTTTAAATCCTCTTGAAGACTCTTGTGTTAAGGCTGGAGACGATGTTACCTTCTATTGTTAAAGAGGACCAGACGGACTTCATAAAGGGCCACAGATGTTAGGAGGATGCTTAACATAATTCAAGCATATCAACAACAGTCAATACAGGGATGAGTGATTTCTCTAGATACAGAGAAGGCATTTGACCGAGTTGAGTGGCCATACCTTTTCTATACTCTGGAGCGAAGTCTTTATAAGATGAGTAAAGAATCTCTAGAGAGACCCTCTCGCTGCGGTCATCACCAGTGGGGTGTGATCAAGCAATTTTTACATTTTTAGGGGCAGTCGGCAGGGCTGTCCCCTTTCGCCACTGCTTTTTACATTGGGGATTGAACCATTGGTGGAGGTCATTCATAGGGATCCCAATATATCAGCTTCAGAAGTGGGGTCAAAATTACATAAGATTTTGTTGTAAGCAGATGATGTCCTAATGTTTTTGTCAAACCCAACAGTTTCGGTGCCTTGCCTCACACAACACATCAGTGCATTTGGCACCTTTTCAAGGTATAAGATTAATTTTGCAATATCAGAGGCTATACCTATGAGTGGCCTGTGGGGACCCTCATTCAATATGGTTAGATATCGAACCCTCCCAGGCTAGGTGTCATCTTACTAGCTTGCTGTTTTTGAAAAAAATGAGGACAATTAGGGAACCCAATAGTTATCAATACTATTAAAGCATGGAGGGCAATTTGGCAGAGGGAAGGCAATATTGGCAAAATATCTTCTTTTACACCTACAGTGGGCATGCTAGCTTTTCAACCAAGGATGATAGATTCAGGATTCAAACATTGGGCTGCTAGGGATGTGTCTTGCATGGACGATTTATTTGAGGGAGATGCAATGATGTCCTTTGATCAGTTAGCATGGAAATATGCACTAGCTAACAGGGACCACTTTCATTTTTCTCAAGTCAGGGATTTTATTCAAAAAAAACCTACACTTTTGACTGATCCCTACAAATCTGACCTAGAGGGGAAGATGCTCAGTGCTAAGAGTACACTTTCTGTCAGCACTTTATATCGTCAATTGGGGGGGTGTCCCCTCAGATGAGTTTGATTAACTCTGCAGGGGGTGGGAGAGAGAGCTAGGCATTGAGGTCTCCTCAGAGGCGTGGGAAGATATTTTGGAAAATGCAAGAACTTATCAATTTACAATAGGATCTATGCTTTACAGTTGAAGATCCTCTGTAAGGTCCATTTGGCTCTGGACTGTTTGTCAAAATTTAAACCAGGGATATCTTCAACATGTCCCAAGTGCAAGACCTGCACGGGCACTCTTACCCATTGTCTCTGGTCCTGTGCTAGGCTTCAAACATACTGGAGTGCTGTGGCGGGTGCAATGGAGAGGATTTTGGGTGTAGGGGTGGAGAAGGACCCGATCTCTCTTCTTCTTGGCCTGCCCAGTGCGTTCCCTGCAGATGCGCATAAAAAAACTTTTCAACAAAACAAGAAAGAATATCTTGCTAGGGACAGCCAGCACGGATTTGTGAAGGGTAGGTCTTGCCTTACAAGTCTTATTGAATTCTTTGAGGAGGTGACCAAGCATGTGGATGAGGGTAGAGCAGTGGATGTAGTATACATGGATTTTAGTAAGGCATTTGATAAGGTTCCCCATGGTAGGCTTATGCGGAAAGTCAGGAGGCATGGGATAGAGGGAAATTTGGCTAGTTGGATAGAAAACTGGCTAACCGGTCGAAGTCAGAGAGTGGTGGTAGATGGTAAATATTTAGCCTGGAGCCCAGTTACAAGTGGAGTTCCGCAGGGATCAGTTCTGGGTCCTCTGCTGTTTGTAATTTTTATTAATGACTTGGAAGAGGGAGTCGAAGGGTGGGTCAGTAAATTTGCAGATGATACGAAGATTGGTGGAGTTGTGGATAGTGTGGAGGGCTTTTGTCGGCTGCAAAGGGACTTAGATATGATGCAGAGCTGGGCTGAGGAGTGGCAGATGGAGTTCAACCCTGCCAAGTGTGAGGTTGTCCATTTTGGAAGGACAAATAAGAATGTGGAATACAGGGTTAACGGTAGAGTTATTAGTAAGGTGGAGGAGCAGAGGGATCTTGGGGTCTTTGTTCATAGATCTTTGAAAGTTGCCACTCAGGTGGATAGAGCTTGTAAGAAGGCCTATGGTGTATTAGCGTTCATTAGCAGAGGGATTGAATTCAAGAGTCGTGAGGTGATGTTACAGCTGTACAGGACTTTGGTTAGGCCACATTTGGAGTACTGTGTGCAATTCTGGTCGCCTCACTTTAGGAAAGATGTGGAAGCTTTGGAGAGGGTGCAGAGAAGATTTACCAGGATGTTGCCTGGAATGGAGAATAGGTCGTACGAGGATAGGTTGAGAGTGCTAGGCCTTTTCTCATTGGAACGGAGAAGGATGAGGGGTGACTTGATAGAGGTTTATAAGATGATCAGGGGAATAGATAGAGTAGACAATCAGAAACTTTTTCCCCGGGTACAACAGAGTGTTACAAGGGGACATAAATTTAAGGTGAAGGATGGAAGGTATAGGGGAGATGTCAGGGGTAGGTTCTTTACCCAGAGAGTGGTGGGGGCATGGAATGCGCTGCCT
Source organism: Chiloscyllium plagiosum (assembly GCF_037043375.1). NCBI lineage: Eukaryota > Metazoa > Chordata > Chondrichthyes > Orectolobiformes > Hemiscylliidae > Chiloscyllium > Chiloscyllium plagiosum. The sequence continues at coordinate 801,296 of NW_028270182.1, forward strand.
GTGGGAGTGGCAGAGTCAGAATCATTGGCGAACTTTAAGTGGCAATTGGATAGGTACATGGATGGGTGCTTAAGCTAGGACAAATGTTCGGCACAACATCTTGGGCCGAAGGGCCTGTTCTGTGCTGTATTGTTCTATGTTCTATGTTCTATGTTCTATGTTCTATGTTGGATACCCGAAAACCTCCTGAGCCTGTCGGGTTTGCAGAAGATTGTTATAGAGCATATTCCCCATGATTTTCTCACAAATATGGTACACCACAAAACTGAGAGTTTTTATAAGACATGGCAGCCCTTTTTGAAATACCTGGGCACAGATTTACCTACCACACTAACAAGGACTTTTATATAAGCATAACTATTGTGTTTTACGAGTCCAATATCCAAGGAGAAGGAACTGCGAATGTATGAGTGTCTTGTTTGGTTGCATTGAGTTATTACTATCTATTAGTTTGTTGTTAGTTATTATTTATTCAGTTAAATAATTAGTTGAGTTTTTTATTATATATTTTTCTACATATATTATTTATTTGTACATGAGGGCAGGTTGGGTTTTTTCTGTTCTTTTCTTTGTATTGTTTTGAATTGCATTGTTTTATATTTGTTGTAATATTTTTAAAAACTTTTTTTTCAATAAAAATATATTTTAAAAAACACTCATGATTTGGAGATGTCAGTGTTGGACTGGGGTGTACAAAGCTAAAAATCACACAACACCAGGTTATAGTCCAACAGGTTTAATTGGAAGCACTAGCTTTCAGAGCGACGCTCCTTCATCAGGTGGTTGTGGAGGGCACAATTGTAAGGCACAGAATTTATAACAAATGTTTACAGTGTAATGTAACTGAAATTATACATTGACTAATACCTTGATTGTTTGTTGAGTCTCTCATCTGTTAGAATGACCATAATAGTTTCATTTCTTTCATGTGTAAATCACAAAACTTTTTTAAAAGTTACATTCTCAAGTTAATTGTAACAATTGGTGTCATCCAGATAAGATGTTAAGAGGTTGAAGGTGTTAGCTCCCTGCGTTCTATCGTCTGTGCCATAATGTTTAGACTGATTCTAATCTTAAAAGTTAAGTTAACAGGGTCTGACATGGATTCATGCAGTTTTTGAGCAAAGTACAATGTAACTCTTCAAGTACACATGCACACATATATGTATATGTGTGCATGTGGGTTTTGTGTGTGTGTGTATGTCTGGGATGGGGGGTTGTGAGTGTCTGTGAGAGAGTCTATAGGTGCGTGAGTGTAAATGGGTCGAGGTCTGTGGGAGGGTGCATGTGTGAGTGTGGGAGTGTGTCTGTGTGTCTGGGGTGGGGGGGTTATGAGTGTCTGTGAGAGAGTGTATAAGTGTGTGTGTGAGTGTAAGGGGTCTAAGTCTGTGAGAGGGTGCATGTGTGAATGTGCATGTGTCTGTAGGAGTGTGTGTGAGTGCCTGTGTGCGTGTTTGTGTATGGGAGTGTCTATGTGTGTATAGGAGTGCATATGTGTGTGTGTGTGAGTGTGTGTGTGTAGGAATGTCTGTGTGTATGTATAGTGCAATGGTGGTCACCTTGTAGAGTGACATGAACCCAAGGTCCTGGTTGAGGCCCTCCCTATGTGTATGGAACTTAGCTATCAGCCTCTGCTTGGCCACTTTTCACTGCTGCCTGTCCTGAAGTCCGCCTTGGAGGATGGTCACCTGAAGGTCCGAGGTCGAATGTCCTGGACCGCTGAAGTATTCTCCAACTGGGAGGGAATACTCCTGTCTGTTGATTGTTGTGTGATGCCCATTCATCTGTTGCTGTCGCCTCTGCTCGGTTTCCCCAATGTACCATGCCTCAGGGCATCCTTGTCTGCAGCGTATAAGATAGACAATGCTGGCTGAGTCGCATGTGTACCTGCCATGTACATGGTGGGAAGTGTCCCTACGCGTAATGATGGTATCCATGTCCACACTCTGACACGTCTTGTAGCGCCTACCATGAAAGAGTTGTATGGAGTTGTCCTGAAAGCCAGGCAGTTTGCTATGAACAACGCTCTGTTTGAGGTTTGATGGTTGTTTAAAGGCAAGCAGTAGTGGTTTGGGGAAGGACTTGACGAGGTGCTTCCTCATTGATAATGTGTTGTAGGTCACGAAGAACATGGCATAGTTCATCGGCTCCTGGGGTGTACTGGACAACGAAGGGTACCCTGTCGGTTGCAGCGCGTCTCTGTCTCCTGAGGTTCCTTGCTGTGGCACGTCGGAACTGCGGTCGATGAGTTGAGCATTGTACCCCATTCTTATGAGGGCATCCCTGAGTTCTTCCAGGTGTCCGTCACGTTCCTCCTCATCTGAGCAGATCCGGTGTATGTGTAGGGCTTGTCCATAGGGGATGGCTGTTTTAATATGTTTTGGGTGGAAGCTGGAGAAGTGTATCATTGGGAGGTTGTCTGTGGGTTTGCGGTAGAGTGTAGTGCTGAGGTGTCCGTCCTTGATGGAGATGCATGTGTCCAAGAATGAGACAGATAGTAGAGAGTAGTCCATGGTGAGTTTGATGGTGGAATGAAACTTGTTGACATCACTGTGTAGTTTTATCAGTGACTTGAATCCCATTTACCACCTCCTGAGAAAAAGAATAGGAAATGACATCACCATAAGGAACAATGTCACCACCAGAAATGACATCACCAACCCAAAGAAAATCAAACACACAATGAGAAAGCAGGCTACATGAGCAGTGCATTACCCGGAGGCTCACTGAAGATGCTACCTAGTATGATGACGAAACATCTGAAAACGAACCTTCCAGCTCAGCGAGTAAACCTACATCCAGAACTTCAACCTGAGCTACAAATCTTCTCAAAACTTGCTAACACCTAAGAGTGCAATATGCTAAAACTGGCCTGAAAATGGGAAACCAATACCATCCAACAGAGCGCCACCAATGAATAGCTGTACTTCCTACACGAATGCCTACGGAAACAGATACTACCTAAATGTACTACCTAAATACCTAAATACCACAAACCTCCCCTTAACACCCCACTAGCCAAATGATTGGCAGAACAAAATGGCCACAGAATGCTGAGAGAAATGATTAATGATGCCCACAACTGACTCCTTAAATACAACCAGGAAACATTGTGCCAAAAATCTTTACTCAGAAATGCAACAGACCATGAATGGACAGATACAGTATAACAAGCAATAGACATTAGATAGCAACAAACACAGAAAATGATCAAAACTAGACCTGCAGAAAAAAATTGACAAACTTACACAAAATAACAACACTGACAACACAGAAACAGGATAAAAAAACTTATCTGACCGACCCTTAACAGACACTGAAAAAGCCATCGTAGTAAAAGAATTAAATTACACTTTCCAGGTTGTGGACAAGAAAGCTTTCTTAGCAGCATTAGAAACATCGCTGAAAGACAATCAACTATCAAAGGAAACCCAGCAAACTATCAGACAGACTGTCGCACCAACATTAAGCAGGAAAAAGGAAGGTAACACACTCAATACAAGAAAGAAAAGCACTAGAAATAGCAAAAGAAGATAAAAACATTGCTATCCTATCTCAGACAAAGGATGCTTGACGGTCATTTTAAATCAAAGAGACTACATTGAGAAAGTGAATGCACTACTTGCAAATACTAATTCTTACCAACAAGTGGCAATAGATCCGACCCCACAACTAGAGAACCAAATCACAGCAGTACTCAAAAAACTTCAGAAATCTTAGAATAAGATTTCCAAACAATGAAACCAGACAAATCCAACACACCAGGCTTCTATGAGTTACCCAAAATTCACAAACCAGGAGCCCCCCTCAGACCTATGGTCTCGCTACCTGGAACACCAATTTACAGATTGGCCAAGAAGCTTTACCAAAGACTAAAACACTTAGTAGAAGACTCACACCACTCCATCCACTCCACCCAAGAATTCCTGAAGACCATCAAAGACACCAAGATAGAAGAGGATAAAATAATGGTCTCCTTTGGTGTAACAGCCCTGTTCACATCCATCAACATCAACCCGGCGAAGGAAACACTGACTACACTATTAGAAGAACCAAAGACATGCACCAAACACCACCAACTTCATCAGCAAGGGCAACATCATCAAGCTAGTGGGCCTATGCCTTACCACTCACTTCACCTTCAACAACAAAATCTACAGACAAACCAACAGAACACCCAAGGGATCTCCTTTATCAGGGTTCCTGGCGGAGGCAGTAATGCAGAGACTCGAACAAACAGCTCTGCCAACTATCCAACCCAAACTTTGGGTCCGCTATGTGGATAACACTATTGTCATCACTAAATGAAACAAATTAGAGGAAACATTCAAGACTATCAATAATACCCTTACTGGCATAAAATTCACTGAAGAGGAGGAAAATAACAACGAACTGCCTAGATGTCACAGTGGAGCGAACAGCCAATGGGGAACTTCAAACCAGTATCTACAGGAAAATAACACGTATGGAACAAATACTGAACTACAGAAGCAATCATCCCGACATCCACAAACAAAGCTACATTAGAACATTATTTCAACCAGCTACCATACACTGCAGCACAGAGGAACTATGAACAGCAGAGGAAAATCACCAATACAGGGTATTCAAAAAGAACGGGTACACAATGAACACACTCTGCCGATTTCTCTGCAACAAACCCAAACAAGCAGACAAAACACGTCCAGAAACCCTAGCCACTCTCCCCTACATCAGACATCTTGGCAATGACTGCCAGACTACTCAGACCTCTTGGCAACATGGTAGCCCACAAACCCACCAACACACTAAAACAACAGCTAATGAACTTGAAAGACCCTATACAGGCAAGCAAAATTAATGTCATTTACAAAATACCTTGTAAGAACTATAACTGACACTACATTGGACAAACAGGCAGAAAACTAGCAACCAGGATACATGAATATCAACTAGCCACAAAAAGATATGACCCTCTCTCACTAGTATCCTTACATATGGATGAGGAAGGACACGACTTCGACTGGGAAAACACATCCTCCTAGGACAAGCAAAACAGAGACACGTACCAGAATTCCTAGAAGCATGACATTCCAACTGGCACCCTATCAACAAATACATTGACTTGGATCCCACTTACCACCCCCAAGAAAAAGAGCAGGAAATGACATCACCATAAGAAATGACATCGCCACAGGAAATAACATCACCAACCCAAAGAAACCCAAACATAAAAATAGAAAGGGGGCTACACCACGAGTGCTTCATCCGGAGGCTCAGTGAAGATGCTACCGAGCATGGTGACAAAACGTCTGAAAATGAACCTTCCAGCTCAACAAGCAGACCTACATTCAGAAGTCATGAAGTCATAGAGTCATAGAGATGTACAGCATGGAAACAGACCCTTCGGTCCAACCCGTCCATGCCAACCAGATATCCCAACCCAATCTAGTCCCACCTGCCAGTACCCGGCCCATATCCCTCCAAACCCTTCCTATTCATATACCCATCCAAATGCCTCTTAAATGTTGCAATTGTACCAGCCTCCACCACTTCGTCTGGTAGCTCATTCCATACACGCACCACTCTCTATGTGAAAAAGTTGCCCCTTACGACTCTTTTATATCTTTCCCCTCTCACCCTAAACCAATGCCCTCTAGTTCTGGACTCCCCCACCCCAGGGAAAAGACTTTGCCTATTTACCCTATCCATGCCCCTCATAATTTTGTAAACCTCTATAAGGTCACCCCTTAGCCTCCGATGCTCCAGGGAAAACAGCCCCAGCCTGTTAAGTGTCTCCTTATAGCTCAAATCCTCTAATCCTGGCAACATCCTTGTAAATCTTTTCTGAACCCTTTTAAGTTTCACAACATCTTTCCAATAGGAAGACCAGAATTGCACACAATATTCCAACAGTGGCCTCACCAATGTCCTGTACAGCCACAACATGACCTCCCAACTCCTGCACTCAGTACTCTGACCAATAAAGGAAAGCATACCAAATGCCTTCTTCACTATCCTATCTACCTGCAACTCCACTTTCAAGGAGATATGAACCTGCACTCCAAGGTCTCTGTTCTGCAAAACTCCCTAGAACCTTACCATTAAGTGTATAAGTCCTGCTAAGATTTGCTTTCCCAAAATGCAGCACCTCGCATTTATCTGAATTAAACTCCATCTGCCACTTCTTAGCCCATTGGCCCATCTGGTCAAGATCCTATTGTAATCTGAGGTAACCCTCTTCGCTGTCCACTACACCTCCAATTTTGGTATCATCTGCAAACTTACTAACTGTACCTCTTAAGCTCACATCCAAATCATTTACGTAAATGACAAAAAGTAGAGGACCCAGCACCAATCCTTGTGGCACTCCTGTGGTCACAGACCTCCAGTCTGAAAAACAACCCTCCACCACCACCCTCTGTCTTCTACCTTTGAGCCAGTTCTGTATCTAAATGGCTAGTTCTCAACCTGAGCTACTAATCGTCTCAGAGGGAGGGTCAGCATGGAACTGTTTCTTTGACCAGCAGCCTCAAAAAACAGACTGTTTGCTAAAATCATAACAAATCCAACAAGAGACAAGCAGAGCTGGGGGAACTGGCCACTCCCCTTTTCCAAATTTTTTTAAATCTTAAAAGCTTCTTCAAGTAGATAAATCCAGACATTTTGGCCAGTCTGCCTCATACAACACTTCTGAAAAAATACAGAGGACAACACAACCTTGTTAAATGAGCAGCATCGTCACAACGCTTCCTGATACATCACCTATAGAACTCTTCCTTTCTGCCTTTCACATTGAAGTGCATAACTTCATATTTAGACATGCTTTGACTGCATTTATTTGCCACTCACTTAACTTGTCTAAACCACCTTGAAGCCTCTATATCTCCTCCTCATCATCCCACCCAATTTTGTTCAATTCGCAAACTTGGAAGTGTTGCATTTGATTCCATCTAGGTTATTTATACATAAATATCACAAATAGCTGGGACCTTGTGATATCCCACTCGTCACTGTCTGCTACTCAGAAAAGGACCCATTTATTTCCATCTTTCTCTTTTTCTGTCAAGCAATCCTTGATTATGCTAATCTTTTCCCCCATCCCATGTACTTTAAATTTGCCCACAAATATCTTATGACTGGCTTTATCAAAAGCCATCTGCCAATCCAAATATACCACATCTTATGGTTTTCTTCTTGTCTATTCTATGAGCTGTATCCTCAAAAAAAATCTCCAGTATGTTTAAGTATGTTTGCCTTTTGTGTACTGTTTTTGCTGATTCTTTATGAAGGGCTTATGCCCAAAACGTTGATTCTCCTGCTCCTCAGATGCTGCTTGACCTGCTGTGCTTTTCCAGCATTATGCTCTTGACTCTGAGCTCCAGCATCTGTAGTCCTCACTTTCTCCTACTGCGTATGATTAGTGTGCAATCTTCACTGCTGTTACTGGAAACCGTGTCAGAACCCATTGCTTTTGCAGTATCAGTGCCTCCAGCTTTTATTTTTGATATCACAAAGAGGAATTTGGATTGGCTGGAAGGCATAGTCACCAAATAAAGGGGTACCAATTTAAGACTAAGATGAGGAGAAATTTATATTTTCAGACGGTTGGAGTTTTTGGAACTCCTTACCACAAAGAGCTGGGAGGTCTGGGATGGTTGGTACAGATCCGTGTCTAGTTAAGGCTGATAGGTAGATTCTTGACCAGTAGGGGAATCAAGAGTTACAGGAAAAATACATGAAGAATGTTGGATTAGCTATAATCCAATTGATTGGTGGAGTAGACTCAAAGGTATGAACAGCTGACTCTAGTTCCTATTTAGAGGAGGCCAAGATGAATCATTCACTCTGTACCTCCAGCTGAAGATGGATGCAAAAGCTTGTTTTTTGCACTAATGTTGTGATTCCTCCTTCGTTGCAGAATGAATATATGTGACACCTCCTTTTCCAGCATTTAATTGGCCACCAGCCTTCAGTATTGGAACTGGCAAACATTGATCTGATTATTGGTTATGGAATCAATTAGTTCTGTCTATTGCATGCTCCTTCTACTGCATTGCATGCCAACAGTTCTACATCAGAACTTCACCAGATTGACACTTCACTTTTAGTATACCTGATCTCCCTACCTGCTCATATGATAGAGTGGAGAATATGCCTAGCCATGAGGTTACAGACTGCAGTTGAATACAGTTCACCACTGATAGTATCCATGAAGAGCTGAAGGCTAAGATTAATGGGGAGAGATCTGTTCAAAGCTTGCCCCAATGTCAAGTCGAGACTTTCTCCCGAAGTGAACGTGCAGTGATTACTACTACTGTCATTGCCATGGTCAGGGACACTTGTGATTGGCAAAATTGTGTGGACAAGGTTAGTTTTTTTCAATCTCTTGGTCTCCTATTGCAGTATTTGTATAAGTATTGGCACTACACATTCACTCTGCCCAACCAGAGAATATTCTGTGTCAAGCCACCCTCACTGCTTCATCCAAGTGTTGTTAATCCAGTACTTCTCCAAGTTTATCAGCTGAGGTTGACAGCAGAGTTTGGGCTTGGCTTTAGGTGGTGATCAGCAGGAAATTCCTAACAGGCTACTTGAGTGAATGTCTTGAGATGTCATGGATCTGAAATCACACATGAGGTCCCAAAGAGCAATTCCTAATATCAGTCAAACCTCATGTTAGCAGCCCGGAACTAAACTCAATTAAAATGTTTAATGGAATGTCTTCCTTTAGAAATGGAAGTTCTGTTACAGATAAACACTAGCTCTGTATAGACCATCTCAGAAGTACTTCTTACCTCAGGTAGAATGAATCAGTCTTTTAGAGGGTTACAGACTGCGAACTGGACTGCAAAGACACAGACCTGTCTTCCCTGCAGCATTGAAAGTTAAGGGTCAACCTAATCAAGATGCTTAAAATGAATAAAGTATTTGATAAGGTAAAAGGAAAAAAGCTACTTCCTCTGCTGGGGAGAAGCAAGACGAACCTTAAAATTAGAGCAAGTCTGTTCGATGATGATGCTTCTTCACAAAAAATATCATAAAAATCAGAAACCCTCTCTACCCGCAAAAAAGCTGTTGAAGCAGAGGTTAATTTCAATTCAAAACACACGCATATTTTTGTCAGTCCAGATTATTAAGGATTACAGAGCCGAAACATCTATCATGATCAAAATGAATGGCTGAAATAGCAAAAACCCCAGTGGGCCTCCATTTCACATATTCCAATAAGGTTCTATTTATTCGCAGTCAGATCTCTGAACTTTGCAAACTATAGTGTTACAAAAGCTTCATTTAAGTTTTTATTTTTAAGAATACTAACTTGCAGTTTTAGGAATTAAAGCTGTAACCATAAAAGAAATGGGGCACAGGATTCAGAAAGTCATAAATGGCTTAAAGTAGTCAGCAGATTTGGCAACCCAAACAAACAGCTGAGGTATCCACAGCCATGAGGCTGTTTGATAGTGGTGGGCTGTTCATAAGTTACGGGGGAAATAAACACTACAGCTGAGGTTATAGCAGAAATGTTCAACAGCTATAGTGTTGCATAAGTTATCCTTACTTTATTAAATCTTATTGGTTAAAAAACAGGTTTTCTTTTGTATAAAACAATGAAATCCTGTGGCATAGTTCTGTTGTTTAATTGCTGGGTGCTCAGATTTCTTTAAGCATAACAGTTCCTAATACAATAGTAACCATAGCATCATGAAACAAACATTCAAACAATATTCTTTTGAATAATTTCATTTCCAATATTTCCTGAAGGTTGCTACTGGCACCCTTGAAACAACACTGCTGCATGCTGCATAATACATCACATGAAATCTAATTGACAGCAATGAAGAAATGTCGAAATCAAGTAATGAACTGCCCTTTCCAGCCACTTCACGAAGACTGAAACTTTGGCAGTTGGCGCCCAGAGATGATGCTGCGCTCGACTCCTTTCTCAGAGACAGCTGCCAAGCGAATCACCCCACCACTTGACCCATCTCGATCCATCGCAAGTGTAAGAGCTAAGGCACAAACAGAAAATGGAATAGAATGAAATAGATGGGAGAATCTCTTTACATTATGACCTTTTTGTTTAAACTGTTACTTTTCCTCAAGTAATTGACTTAGTATCTAGCACAACCCATCACTTTCAGTTGACAACAAAGTTACATCCTGTTTTCACTCAAAAATATTTTAGACATGCTCACTGAATGATAAGGAGGAGAACATTTTTCTGAATAGTTTACCTTCACATTTTGGATTAAGAGCTAGCCTTCTCTGTTATGCTGGCAAGCTGAGATTGGATTTGTAATCCATTACACTCACCAACTACAACAAAAGGTAAGCATTTACTAAATACCAAAACGTGTAAAATCATGGAACCCAGTACCAAAAAACATGAAAGCTTTGTAACATGAACGTTAAGTGTTGTATAATATAGAGCTGTGCAATATAATGTTGTTTTATGAAACTAAAGAGGGAAATTGTGAGCCTGAACAGTACCAAGAATCATTGAAGTTAAAAACAACTTCCTGGTAACAGCTCTGATTATTTCAGCTGCAGATTGTTACAAAGTTGGAAGTGCCAAGTGCAGTAAAGAGTAGAAAATATCTGAATCCTGCAGACAGATAGCATTTCACATTCATTGTGGGTAAAAGAGACAAAAAAATCCAACTCAGCTTAAAAGAAACAATTTATATAACAGACTCAAGTTCACCAGACCAACCTTTAAATCAAAGGATGACTGCCACTGTGAAGACAACAGTATCTGATAGAATAATGGAATCCCTACAGTGTGGAAACAGGCCACTTGGCCCAATGGGTCCACAGCGACCTGTTTCCCATACCCTTTCCCTGCATTTCCCATGATTAACCCACCTAGCCTGCACATCTCTAGACACTATAGGCAATTTAGCATGGCCAATCTACCAAACTTGCACATCTTTGGACTGTGTGAGGAAACCTACGCAGACACAGGGAGAACATGCAAACTCCACACAGACAGTTCCCCAAATGTGGGATTGAACCCGGATCCCTGGTGCTGTGTAACCACCGAGCCCCACGCTATTCATTAGTGTCTGGCCGGGACAGTGCTGTAGGTCCCATGGTTAAGGGAGATACACCTTGCCCCCGCCCACTTGTCCACAATAACAACCATGTGGAGCCACCAGTCACTGTTTGATATCCCTGTGGGTGGCTGCTTCCCAGTATCTCATTATTGAAAAATTCAAAAGGACTGAGAGGAGCAAATAGCTTTCCATCTTGTGGCCTGGAGATTTGAACCTTGTTTGCTTGTGTATTCTTTTTCCATCTTATTATCACAGAATCCCTACAATGTGGAAACAGGCCGTTTGACACAAGACCACACTGGTGCTCTGAAAAGTAACCCACCCAGACCCATTCCCCAATCCTATTATCCTGTATTTACCCCAAACTAATGCACCTAACCTACACATCCTGAGCACTACAGGCAATGCAGCATCGCCAATTCACCTAAGCGGCACATCTTTGGATTGTGGGATTTATTTTTTCTTTTGTTTCAGCAGCAGGAAGAGCGGGAGTGGCAACCAGGAGGCTGACAGGAAGGTGAATCACTGATTTATAAACTCATGAATAGGCGGATGCACACTGAGCAGCAGCATTACCCGAAACACTACTTAGGTAGTGCCTCCCACCCATCCTCCACCTCGAACCAAAAAAAAGGTTCTGTGTGCCAGATTGGTCAGGTACCTAGTGATTTTTTTTATTCTTTATTTTTCTACAGTCTCTTGGGAATTTAGAACAGTAGGAATGGAGGCTAGGGCAGTTGAACATTCCTCCTGCAGAATGTGAGAGGTAAGGGTCACCACTAGTGTCCCAGCTGACTGCATCTGCAGGAAGTGCACCCAACTCCAGCTCCTTGAAAACCACATTAGGGAACTGGATGAACTTCAGATCATTTGGGAGGCGGAGGGGGTTATAGAAAAGAGTTACATGGAGGTAGTCACACCTCAGGTACAAGAAAAAGCCAGATGGGTTACCATCAGGGAACTGAAAGGGAACCGGTAGGCAGTGCAGGGATCCCCTGTGGCCATTCCCCTCAATGGCATGTATACTGTTTTGGATACTGTTGTGGGGGACGACTTACTTGGGGGTAAGCCATGGGGTACAGGTCTCTGGCACAGAGTCTGTCCCTGTTGCTCAGAAGGGAAGGAGGGAGAGAAGAAGAGCATTAATCATTTTGGACTCCATTGTTAGGGGATAGACAGGAGGTTCTGTGGGAACAAGAGAAGGAGACACAGATGGTGTGTTGCCTCCCAGGTGCCATGGTTCATGATGTCTCGGATCGTGTTTTCAGGATCCTTGAGGGGGAAGGGGAACAGCCCCAAGTCGTGGTCCCTTTAGGCACTAATGACATGGGTAGGAAAAGGGATGGAGATTTAAGGCAGAAATTCAGGCAGCCAGGGTGGAACCTTAGTGCTGGAACAAACAGAGTTGTTATCTCTGGTTTGTTGCCTGTGCCACGTGCTAGCAAAGTGAAGAATAGGGAGAAAGGAGAGTCAGACACGTGGCTACAGGGACGGTGCAGGAGGGAGGGTTTCAGATACCTGGATAATTGGGGCTAGTTCTGGGATAGGTGGGACCTCTACAGTTAGGGTGGTCTACACCTGAGCCAAAGGGATATCAATATCCTGGGGGAGGGGGGAGATTTGCTAATGCTCTTCAGGAGGGTTTAAACTAATTCAGCAGGGGAATGGGAACCTACGTTGGAGTACTGGTGTCATGGAGGTTGAGAGCAGCGAGGTCAGAAATGAGGTATCAAGATTAAAAGAGTCCACTGCTAAGCAGGAAGGTGGTTTGAAGTGTGTCTACTTCAAAGCCAGGGGCATCCAGAATAAGGTGGGTGAACTGGCAGCGTGGGTTGGTACCTGGGACTTCGATGTTGTGGCCATTTCGGAGACATGGGTAGAGCAGAGACAGGAATGGTTGTTGCAGGTTCTGGGATTTAGATGTTTCAGTAAACAGACAAGATGGTAAAAAAGGGGGAAGTGTGACATTGTTAGTCAAAGACAGTATTATGGTGGCAGAAAGGACGTTTATGGACTCGTCAAATGAGGTAGTATGGGCTGATGTTAGAAACAGGAAAGGAGAGGTCACCCTGTTGAGAGTTTCTATAGGCCTCCGAATAGTTCCAGAGCTGTAGTTGAAAGGATAGCAAAGATAATTCTGGATAGAAGCGAGAGTAACAGGATAGCTGTTATGGGAGATTTTAACTTTCCAAATATTGACTGGAACTGAAGTTCGATGACTTCAGATGGGTCAGGTTTTGTCTAATGTGTGCAGGATGGTTTCCTGACACAGTACATACACAGGCCAACAAGGGGGAGAGGCTGGGATTTGATGCTGGGTTACGAACCTAGCCAGGTGTTAGATTTGGAGATAGGTGAGCACTTTGGTGATAGTGACCACAATTTGGTTATGCTTGCCTTAGCGATGGAAAGAGATAGGTATATACCACAGGGCAAGAGTTATAGCTGAGGGAAAGGCAATTATGATGCGATTAGGCAAAATTTAGGATGCATAGGATGGGGAAGGAAACTGTAGGGAATGGGCACAATTGAAATGTATAGAATCCCTACAGTGTGGAAACAGACCCTTCAGCCCAACAAGTTCATACCTATCCTCCGAAGAGGAACCCACCTAGACCTATTCCCCTACATTTACCCCTGACTAATACACATAACCTACACATCCCTGAACATTATGGAGCAATTTAGCATGGCCAATCCACCTGACCTGCACATCTTTGGATTGTGAGAGGAAACCAGAGCACCCAGAGGAAACCCACGCAGATACAGGGAGAACGTGCAAACTCCACACACACAGTCACCCAAGGTTGGCATTGAATCCGGGTCCCTGCCACTGTAAGGCAGCAGTGCTAAGCACTAAGCCACTGTGCCACCTTTATCACCACATCAACCGCTTTACACTCATCCACCTGTTTGGTCACGTTCTCAAAGAACTCAGTCAAGATGTAGGATTTAAAATCATCTCGAGAAGAATAAGTTGATTAGGGATAGTCAACATGGTTTTGTGAAGAGTAGGTCGTGCCTCATAAACCTTACTGTGTTCTTTGAGAAGGTGACCAAACTGGTAGATGAGGGTAAAGCAATTGATGTGGTGTATATGGATTTCAGTAAGGCGTTTGATAAGGTTCCCCACGGTAGGCTTCTGCACAAAATACGGAGGCATGGGATTGAGGGTGATTTAGTGGTTTGTATCAGACATTGCTAGCTGAAAGAAGTCAGAGGGTGGTGGTTGATGGGAAATGTTCACCCTGGAGTTCAGTTGCTAGTGGTGTATCACAAGGACCTGTTTTGGGGCTACTGCTCTTTGTCATTTTTATAAATGACCTGGATGAGAGGTAGAAGGGTGGGTTAGTAAATATGCAGATGACACTAAGGTCAGTGGAGTTGTGGACAGTGCTGATGGATGTTGCATGTTACAGAGGGACATAGATAAGCTGCAGAGCTGGGCTGAGAGGTGGAAAATGGATTTTAATGTGGAAAAGTGTGAGGTGATTCACTTTGGAAGGAGCAACAGGAATAAAGAGTACTGGGCTAATGGTAAGATTCTTGGTAGTGCAGATGAGCAGAGAGATCTCGGTGTCCATGTACATAGATCCCTGAAAGTTTTCAAACAGGTTAATAGGTTGTTAAGTAGGCATACGGTGAGTTAGCATTTACGGGTAGAGGAATCGGGTTTTGGAGCCATGAGGTCATGTTGCAGCTGTACAAAACTCTGGTGTGGCCGCACTTGGAGTATTGCGTACAGTTCTGGTCACTGCATTATAGGAAGATGTGGAAGCTTTGGAAAGGGCTCAGAGGAGATTTGCCAGGATGTTGCCTGCTATGGAGGGAAGGTCTTATGAGGAAAAGCTAAGGAACTTGAGGCTGTTTTCGTTAGAGAGATGAAGGCTGAGAGGTGACTTAATTGAGACATATAAGATAATGAGAGGGTGAACAGTGAGAACCTTTTTCCTCGGATGGTGATGGTTAGCACGAGGGGACATAGCTTTAAACTGAGGGAGGATAGATATAGGACAGATGTCAGAGGTAGTTTCTTTGCTCAGTAGTGGGGCGTGGAATGCCCTGCCTGAAACAGTAGTAGACTCGCCAACTTTAAGAGCATTTAAATGGGCATTGGATAAACATATGGATGAAAATGGAATAGTGAAGGATAGATGGGCTTCAGAGTGATTCCACAGGTCGATGCAACATCGAGAGCCAAAGGGCCTGTACTGCGCTGTAATGTTCCATATCAATGTTAAACCATTTTTTCTGCCTTAATTATTATTGAGTGTGTGTGCACGTGGACGCATGTGCATGTGTGTGTTGAGGGGCTTTGAAAAAACAATTTAAATTGCATGAATTAGATTTACTGCTCCTACTGTTCCAGTTAAGTAGCTATTTTGACTGTTACTGAAGCAAACTTGATATGAATTGCTTTTGTCCTGGATAGAGCCAGTCAGGCAAATTGGTAATTTTGCTGATCTAATTGGGATTTTATATATATATATATATATATATATATTTTGGTGATTTGTGGAAAGGATAGGCACAATTCTCAACACTCTCCCCAGTTAAGTTGTGACAGTAGTGTCACTCATATCCTCTTCCATACCCCTTACTCTGCCTCCTCCAACCAACCACCTCAAACTCAACTCAAAAGTGATTCAAAAGGAGTAAGGAAAAGAAAAACTCCATCAATCTTTATGGAATATGAAAATCTAAGATTATTTTTTTTTGGTAGTGCAAAATGTCATATTATTGTTCACAAGTTGGAGGACAGGCTACTTGCTTGTCCCACGAGATCAGAAACTAGTCATACTCAAATTCTGCCTGAATACTTCAATTTTCACACCACTGATACTCAGTTAGAAATGCAACTCCGGGGAGACCCAAGATGGCCCAAGACCCAAGATCCAGTAGGTCCGAGTCTGCACTGCTCTGCCTAAGACTCGGGCAAAGTGGGGTGCCCACCTTCACCTCACTTTTGAAACCATTCAGGATGCCCAGCATTCTTAGTCATTTTGCCCAGCACTCTTAGTCATTTTGCGTCAAATTTTAACAGTTTGGTGCTTTTTTTAAAAATGACTAAGGGCAAACCTCCCGCAGCTCACAACAGGGAGGGACCCCTCCCCCATCCCCTCCCGCAGCAGCAGGGACGTCCACGGCCACCTCGGGGGACTTACCTGCGGAGTCAAGCCTGATCTCCGAGATCGTCAAAGTCCAGGAGAAGATCGATACGTCCATTGAAGGGGCCCGGTCCAGGTGGGAGCCGATCTCGATCGCGCTGCAGAAGCATGACCCAGAGATCAAAAAACTCGGGCAGCATGTCAGAGGGGTGGAACAACGGGCTGCAGCCTTGAAGACTGCTGCTGAGTCATCTGTGGGTCAGGTCCGGGCTCTGGAACAGCGAGTCCAGACCCTGGAGGAGCACATTGACGACCTCAAGAATAGAGGTCGTTGGAAAAATATTCGGTTGCTGGGCTTTCCCGAATGGGAGGAGGAAGGCCAGCTTGTGGATTTCTTGGAGCAATGATGCCCACAATTATTGAAGTTGGAGTCGGAGCTGGGACGGGTACAGGTGGAACGGGCCCACCGGGTTGCTGTGCGCAAGCCCGGGTCGGACAAGCGCCCCACCCAGTTCAAGTCTGACTTCAATGTTATAAGGGAAAACAAATGCTCCTAGAGGCCTCCAGAATCCTGGGGAAGGATCCCCAGGCCATGATGTACAAGGGCTCCAAGATAATGCTATTTCAGGACTTCTCTCCAGTTGTGGTCCGCCAGAGAGCGGCATTCGATGAGGCGAAGAAGTGTCTGAGAAACTTAAATATTCAATACCCAATGCGATATCTGGCAACACTGCGCTTCAGCCATGGAGGATCCTTATATAACTTTGGATCACTGGAGAAAGTAAAGAAATTCTTGGATGCTCTCAAATAGACTGAGGGACTTGAACTGTATGGATAACGACTTTATTTTGCCCCCCCCCCCCCCCACTTTGCTTACCGTTCTTTCTTTCTCCATCTCTCTTTTACTCATCTTTCCCTTGGAGGGGGGGGGGGGCTTGTTCTTTACTCTTTCTTTGGTCTCCTTTTAATAGCATGTGCGGCTTATCTGATTTGTGGGGGAGAGTTTTTTCTAGAGTGGGGTTTTTTTCTTTCTATTTAGTTGCCTAGTATTTGCTGAGATTGTAATTTTGTAACTTTATATATTTCTATTTTGTATTGTTTTTATTAAAAGTATCTAGGTGAGGGTGTGGGGGAGGGGTGGGTCATTCACTTTTAACTCCTGTTTTATAAGACACTTGAATTTATTTACTCCATTTTGGAATGGCTGGGCCGAGGGCAGGGCCCTAGCTGGAAGAGGTTATGACGGGGTTATTGGTAGGTCGTAATGCCCCCGGGAGCAAGGGGGAAAAGTCTCCATTCAAATATGTTGTGCGTTATTTTTAACTTAGGAGTAGTACTTAATTGTGTTGATTTAAATATTTTAAAGTGTTTTTTATATGTGAATTTTCTATGGTCTTTATTCAATGTCTTTTGGGTGGGGTTCTTCCTCCTGGGGGGTCTTGGGCCTGCCTGGACGATCATGGCTAACCATTCGCTTAGGTGGTGCACCTGGAATGTCAAGGGGAGTCATTCACCAATCAAAAGGAAAAAAGAAAGGGTTGATGTACCTCTCTTACAGGAGACACATCTACTTGATAAGGAACACTTAAAGCAACATCAGGTAGCTACAACAGGTTTGGTCAGGTGTTCTTTTCACCTTTCAGCTCAAATAGTAGGGGAGTAACCATTTTTATTCGGAAAAATCTTCCTTTCCAAATGTTAAGCCAGATAAAAGATGAGATGGACAGTATATATTGATCAAAGTCTTAATATATGGAGAGGAATTCGGGATTTTAAATTTTTATTGATCCCCGGCACACCCTTTTAGACTTGTAACGGAAGTGTTCTCTAAGTTAATGGCTTTCGGGGTCCGCCATACAATTATAGGGGGAGATTTTAATTGTATTATTGACCCACAGATGGATAGCATGCCTAGGAGCATTGCGGGTATATCTCGGAGACGTAGGCAACTGGCAGATCTGAGCAAGGAGCTAGGACTAGATGATGTGTGGCGCGTCTTCATCCCAGGGCAGAGACTTTACTTTCTACTCTAACCCACACAAATGCCATACCAGAATTGATATGTTTTTTGCTCCCTTGACCCTTTTGAATTCAATGCTGTCCTGTAAAATAGGTAGCATAACTATTTCTGATCATGCCGCAGTATATATGGAAGTCAAGACTAGGGATGATGGGATAGGCCCCCGACATTGGCGTACGGATCCTCTCTTATTGAAGGATAGCAAATTTATAAAGTATTTTTTGCAGGAATTCAAAACCTTCTGGGATATTAACTCGGGTACGGCCAGTAACCCCTCGATGATGTGGGAGGCCACTAAGGCATATACACGAGGCTTGGTCATCTCATATTCTGCAACCCGGAAAAGACAAAAGGGAGAGCAATAGCGCCTGCTCAAGGCTCACCTGAAGGCAGCTGAAATTGTGTACGTTGATAGGCCCTCCATTACTAAACTACAGAGGATCACAGCCCTTAGGGAAGCCTTGAATACTGCACTTACTCAAACAGAAAAGGGTGAAATGTTATTCGCGAAGCAGAGATTATTTGAATATGGTGACAAGCCTGGCAGGTATCGAGCGTTACCTTGCCAGAAAGAAAAAGGTTCCTCAAGCCATTACGTCCATTAGAGAAAGTGCTGATACCCTGACGTGTAATCGTAAAAAGATCAATACAGCCTTTAGAATGTTCTATTTTGAATTGTAAAAGTCACAGGGCTGTGAGGATAGAACTGGGAAGATGGAGTCTTTATTTAAAAATTTGGTCCTTCCAGGCCTAACCTCGGAGCAGTTGACGAACTTGAATGCCCCCTTGACAACCCAGGAAGTACAGGATGCGGTTAGGATCTTCAGAGTCGCAAGGCTCCTGGGCCAGATGGATTGCAGGTTGAGTTCTATAAAGAATTTATAGTGGAACTGGCCGGGCCACTCATAGATATGTATAATTACTCACACAGTCAGGGCTGCCTCCCACCTTCATTTAGAGCAGCAAATATTTCTCTCATTCTTAAGAAGTGAAAGGCCTCAAAAGATTGCTCTTCATACAGACCCATATCCTTGTTAAATGTGGATTTTAATGCTAGCATTTTTGAAAGAATTTTAAGACTGGAGAGGGTTTTACCATTCATTATAAACGAGGACTAGACAGGGTTTATAAAGGGTCGCAGGTCAACTAATAACATTAGAAGGGTCTTAAATATGATACAAGGCTGCCAGCAGGGAGCAATACCGGGTTTAGTTGTCTCCCTAGATGCAGAGAAGGCGTTTGATCAGGTAGAATGGCCATATCTTTTTTATATACTGGAACAGTTCGGTGTTGGAGAAGTCTTTACTAAATGGGTTTCAGTATTATATGACCACCAACGGTTTAAGTTCGGATAGCTTTAGCATTGGCAGGAGCTGTGGCCAGGAAGGTCCTCTCTCATCATTATTATTTACGCTAGTAAATTGAACCACTAGCGGAAGCTGTACGAACTGACCCCTAATATAATAGCTCCAAGGGTTGGATCGGGCAAGCACAAAATTACTGTCTGTGCGATGGTGTCCTCCTTTTCTTAAGTGATCCTTTGACATCCATGCCCCGCCTAATTCAAGTGGTCAATCTATTCAGTATGTTCTCAGGTTACAAAATCAATTTTATGAAATCGGAGGCAATGCCGTTCGGATGCCTTGCCAGTATATCTAATTTACCAGACGGATCTTACTTTCCCTTTTGGTGGTCACTAGAAGGTCTTCTGTACTTAGGTACTTTTATTACTCCAGTATTAGGTCAGTTAAATAAAGCCAATTACTTACACTTATTAGAGAAAATAAGGCAGGACCTTCAACGCTGGGGAGATCTCCCAATATCCTGGCTAGGCAGCGTAGCCTTAGTTAAGATGAATATTTTAGCTCGTCTTCTATATCCTATGAGAATGCTCCCCTTGATGATGTGGAGACAGGCACTGCCTAAGCTTTACGGCTGGCTCGGCTCCTTTATTTGGAGTCATAAATGGCCCCTTATCAAATTAGAAAAGCTGCAGCTCCCACAAGCAAGGGGAGGACTGGACTTCCCAGATTTCAGGAGTTACCAATTGAGCTCCTTATTACCTTATGTAGTTGATTGGTTGTGGGTCACAAGAGACCCAATCTGGATAGACATTGAGACCTCCAAAATAAAGTGTCCTCTTATCAATCTATTATTTATAGACAAGATGAGAGTTATTACGGACTATTGTAAAAACCCTACTGTACTAAATACAATTAAAGCCTGGAGGATAATGCAACAAGATGAGGGTAAACTGCAAAAAGCCTCCCCTAATGCCCCCATAGTGGGAGCATCAGGATTTCAGCCAGGGCTGACAGATGCTACATTTTAAACTTGGGAGTCCAGAGGTATCTCCTGCTTGGCAGACCTGTTTGATGGGGAGATTATGATGGCCTTTGAGCAGCTGCGCCAGAAGTTTGGACTGCCTAACAAGGACCTCTTTCGGTATTTTCAAATACAAGACTTTATACAAAAGAAGACCACACTGATAGTCAATTCTTACAAATCGGATAGGAAAAGGAGAGTGTTATGGCCAATGGGGCCACCCTCGATCAGTACTCTTTATCATTCACTATATAACACGGTCTCGAAGGACATGGAATGATTATAGAAAACCTGGAATCAAGAATTAGGGTTGGAAATTTCTTTAGAAACGTGGGAGCACATCTGGAAAAAGGCCAAAAAGATCTTTATCTGTAACAGAACTCAGGCTACCCAATTAAAGATACTTCACAGGGCTCACATGGCACCTGAATGACTCGCAAAATTCAAGGCAGGAGCATCCTCAATGTGTCCCGAGTGTAAATAGACACTCTCATGCATTGTCTATGGACATGCCTTAAGATCCGTAGGTATTGGGATACAGTAGCGAATGCCTTGACAGAGATATTGGGTATAGAGATTGGATCGGATCCAACGTCTCTACTTTTGGGCTCTCCAAATTTTTCCTCCCTGGATGTATACGGGAGGAAATCATTTACTATCCTCTCCTTTTGTGCAAGGAAAAATATTTTAGTGAATTGGGTATCCAAAGGCTCCCCCCCAGAATTTTCAAACTGGCAGAGGATAGTCATGGAAAATATCCCCCTTGATTTCCTCACGTATATGGTGCACCAAAAAACGGAACATGGCAGCCTTTTTTGAACTACATCGATACAAACATTTTGGCCATATTGTCTAGAGCTTTTGTTTAGCTGTGGTAATGGTTCTGGCTGGTTCAGGGGCCCGGGGGCCCGGAAGGAGGAATCCCGTATAAATATGGGTCTACTATGACTTGATGTAAATCTATTTTGAGCATGTATCTAGTTATTTAATTACTTTGTTGTTTACTGTTAGTAATGTATGATATCCTATTTTAGGTTTTGGTTGTTTGTAGAAGTAGTAAGTGAGTTATTTTTTATTTATTTCATTTAATATTGGTGTTGTTATTATATTGCAAAGCGGAATACACTAGTTTG
This sequence comes from Chiloscyllium plagiosum, assembly GCF_037043375.1. NCBI lineage: Eukaryota > Metazoa > Chordata > Chondrichthyes > Orectolobiformes > Hemiscylliidae > Chiloscyllium > Chiloscyllium plagiosum. The sequence continues at coordinate 822,921 of NW_028270182.1, forward strand.
TATTATTTTTGTAATTTTGTAAAAAAATCTTTAAAATTTTCTTTTTCAATTAAAAAAACCTATATATATATAAAAAAGAAATGCAACTTCTATGCATTTCAAGCTCTTGGGTTTCTTTAGTTTGACCAGAAAACCTCATACATTAGGTAAGTGTGCAGTATTTTGAACCATATGGTATGTCTAGACATTACTTTTTGGTATAATGCTTCAAATCTCAATAGAAACAAAATAGTACTTTGCAAGTGTGAACATTTCCTCAAACCTCATTGGCTTTTTACAAGAATGTCACATTCCGATCTCAAGCGACAGTTTAACTTTAGGGTGCAATGGTGGTTTAATAATTCTGTCCTCTCAAGTGCATCACCAGACTTCCAAAATAGGGTTATGAAAAATTTCTTGTTAAATAATAATGGGCACTTTCAGATTTTAATTATAAATGTTTCTGAGTGGGAGATGAAATTTCTAAACATTTTCCACTTGCAGCACAAACTCACAACTATACAACTCTTCATTGAACTCACCATTTGCTGTAAAATCTAAGCACTGCTCCTTTGTCATTCCAGGTTTGTACGAGGAGTCGACATAGCCATAAATGTAGGTACTTCCAGAGCCACCAATGGAGAACGGCTGCCGTACCATCATGCCCCCCATTGGAACAGTGTAGACCTACGACCACAAACAAGGACATTAACTCCCAGCGCAATCACACTAATTCACAGACGAATCCTGACGACATGGAGGAAGTTGTGAATTATAGCTTCAACTCATGGATACATTTAGGAGAGGGAGAAATGGAGGAAAAAAGTAAAGCAGAAGGATGGATGGATTTTTAAATGTGTTAAGAGCAACTGAATCTGAATAGATCTTCACTTCTCACTTCCTATGATAAGGCTGTGAAATTGGTCAGTTCGATTTTTTTTTCTTTTACCATACTACAGATCCTGCTCCCCCCCCACTTTTCACAGAATGAAAAAGTTGTTCATCTGCTCATTAAAAAGCGCTACATGCTGTTCTCTTTTTATTCTTCCCATGGTCTCATCCCGTGGGCAAAGTTGGGGCTTCGGTGTTCGTTTAAGCAGTAGTTGTTGGTGGATGTGGATAATGCCAACACAGCCACATTTATCGCCGGACCTACGTTACTGAGGCTTCTCCCTGAATTACTGTCATCTCTGTATTGGTGACAATTTCACAACTCATTTAGGGAAGAAATTACAAGACACAAAGGTGATCTCAATCCTCATGTCCAACTTACTGGCAGTAATAGATAAGAAGAAAGGTCAATTTCACTATGAAACTAAGTTAAAATAAATTCTGACACAAGCAGTGGTTGAGTTACAGTGTGAAAGTTGAGCAGCAGCAGATTAACAACAGGAGAGTGGAACTAAAATTGTCATTGTTGGAGAGGTGGAAAGGTGGATCACCAAACACTGATCAACTGTGGTAATTATAACAAAATAATGAGGATACAAGGAACATTGCTGCACACTGTGGGTGCCATGGATCTACAAAGTGCAACAGAAACCCAATATGTCTGGCAGTACGTGTGACAGGGGAAACAGAGTTAATGCTTGCCGTTCAATGTCGCCTCTTCAAAACTGAAGAGGCTAGAAAATTGTGGGTTTTATGGGAGAGGCGCCCAGTAGAATATATGGCGTGAATACTCAAAGTAAAACATAAATACATGCTAATGATAATACAAGAGAGATCAAGATGCAAAGTAAGTGTTAACGATAGGTGTGAATAGTAGAAAGTAAGTTACAGAGAGCAAACCCGTGGAAACATGGCAATTGCAGAGCACACAAGATTGCACCATCAAAATGCAGGACAGTGCTCATACTCTGAAGTTGTTGAACTCAGCACTGAGTCCTGAAGGCTGTGAAGTGCCAAGGTGGGAAATGAGCTGCTGTTCCTCCAGCTTGCATTACGTTTTGCTGGAATACTGCAACAGGAATGTCAGCACAAGATCAAGACAGTGTTTCAACATGGTAATCAACTGGAAGGTAGGGGCTGTACTTACAGACAGAGCAGGGGCATTCTTCAAAGCAGTTATGCAGTTTGCATTTAATCTTGCAATGTAGACGAGACCATACACTGAGCAGCAGTAGATGATGTGTTTTGGATCTTGGTCACAGAGGAATGAAGAGGTAAAAGGGCAAGCGTTTTACCTGCAAATGCATGGGAAGATGCCATGGAGTAGTGAAAGTGTTAGGAGCAACAAAGGGATCATGGAAGGAACAGTTGCTGCAGAATGCAAGCAAAGGACAAAACTGCATGTTTGGTGGTGGATTCATGCTCAAGGTGGTGGAAATGGAGGAGAATAATCCTTTGAATGCAAATACTGATGGAGTGGAAAGTGAGGACTTGGGGAACTATGTTAACATTCAGGGGGGAAAGGAAAGGGGCAAGAATAGAAATGACTGAGGGCAAGTCCTCAACTGAGGAAAAAGACACTCATATCAAAACCCCCCTGTGAAATAAAATAGTCACAAGTGTGGCCTTAAAAAGGACCGCATCAATGCTGTGGGATAGTCAGGGAAGGAAGGTTGAATCCCAGTACAGAATTATTGAAGGGGTGAACATGGAGAGAAGACACAACAACACATTAAGAAGACTTCAAATATCCAAGTTAAATATGGGGCAGTGATTTAAGGTAACGATCAGAAACTTTTATCTTCACTTTATTCCTTTGGTAATTGGCTAGAGCCCAGCACCCCACAATGTCTTTACAACTGCAGCATTTCAGAGAAAATTAATAATTAATCTATAAACCTTACCTGTCCACCTTTTCTTTTATCCCACCCAGCAACAATGATGCCAGCCATCAGCTCTTCTCTGTATTTATAGCACATATCTTTGAACAAATTAGCAGCTGTCTGCACTAGTGGAAGTTCATCAAGTTCAATGCTGTAAAGAAAGTGAGACAGAAACTAACAGCATGTCAAGAGATACCAAAAACAGTGAGTTAAATTCCATTTTCTTCCTCAGTGTCCTTTTAGCCTGCAGATGTACATGATTCTCACTCCACAGAGACATCCTGTGGGCCTCCAGTACCCTTGGCATACCCAACATATACTTTAGTGCCTGGGACAGAGCTCCAGGATCCCTAGCAGTAGCATCTTGCCACTGATCAGCTAGCTGTGATTCCAGCCGGCATCATTGAAACAAGGCATATAATTAAGAGCCAAGAGTCATTGTTTGTATTTCTCCATGCATCTACATAACTGGCCCTTCACTCCTACCTGCACCTTCACATTCCATGCAAGTCAGTTGTCTCCTGTGTGTCCTTTTACCAAGTTAACTAGTGTAAAGCTTTTGCTGAAAATGTGTTGCTGGAAAAGTGCAGCAGGTCAGGCAGCATCCAAGGAGCAGGAGAATCGACGTTTCGGGCATGAGCCCTTCTTCAGGAATGAAGAAGGGCTCATGCCCGAAACGTCGATTCTCCTGTTCCTTGGATGCTGCCTGACCTGCTGCGCCTTTCCAGCAACACATTTTCAGCTCTGATCTCCAGCATCTGTACATCTACAGAATCAATGTTCTGTTGCACATATTGGATCATAAATATTCTAGAGTCACACTGCTCTTGAAACACCAACATGGCTTCTCTTTTCACAGATGCTGCAAGACCTGCTCAGTATTTCAGCACTCTGTTTTTGTACAGTCGATGCCCTGTACATTTCAGCCAGTGGAGAACATGTTGACACAAATACACTTGATGCATTATACAGTGTTATGAAGCTGTACGTGTGTACTATACCTTTAAGAGAAAGTGACAGCTGGCAAGCACCAAGTGTGCTGGAAAATTTTTAAAATCTAACATTTGGCAGTGAAACAAATAAATGAGCTGGGCTGCCATGTTTCCACAACAATTCGAATTTAGCCAATCAGTTTAAATTATGCTCCAAGATACTAAAACCCAAACAAATTTGAACCTTACTGCTTTGACAACAGCAAACCAATGAGACGCCCTGATGTTGTAGGGTATAAAAATCAGGCATTTTCAACAGTTAGCCAGAGAGACCAAGAGCTCCTACTGCCATACAAACTGCCCACAGACCCGCCCTCTAAAAAGTACCTTTGCATATGAAAAATCTCTGCAACAGAAGACTAAAGATGACCCAAGAAGATACAAGAGGAGGATTGACACTGCTGACTGGTTTTGAAAATTGTTTTATTTTGTAAATTTAATAGGGGCTTCATCAGATCAATATATTGTCGGGGGGTAGATAAATCTTTAAGACAAAGGAGGCTTACAGTGTAGATAGTTATTGTTCAATGTTCTCTTTTGGAGTTAAAGAATAAATTGTTAAATTTTTTTCTTTAAATAATGGAATTTGGGTAGTTCTCTGTTACTCATACTTTAACAGATTCCGAGGAGAAGTGAGCTTTTCTGTGTCTGTTTTAAATTAGAAGGGTTTACCCTGTGTCATAACATACAGTCTCATTCGCTGAGCTAAAGTTGATGCGTGACGATGCTGTCACTTTCACAAGGTTATTTTGTCCCTTGTTTCAAAAAGAGGTCATAAAGGCAGAGGTGCCAAGAGGTCTGGAAGAGCTTGGCAGGGAAGTGGCCAGTTCAGGTTTCTTCTAGTTTGGTTTAGCTGTTGTAGTCACAAGATGGGATAGGGTTAGGGTTAGGGTTAGGGTTAGGGTTAGGGTTAGGGTTAGTCACAAGTCCAGGAAAGGTTGCAAGCTTCAGTTAATGATTCCTGATTGTCTCTCTGAAATCTCTTTGCATGTTGTTCCTTCCTGCCTGTGGGGATCCATGTTCAAATTTATCTTTTTGCCAAGGGGTGTGTTTATGAAATGTTACTGGATTGGAACACTTCCTAAGTCGCTATATCAGGTCAGTTACTTTTCCAATAGTTAAGCTATTCTAAATTCCGTTTTCTTCTGTTTGTGTTTCAATTGTGGTGTTTAAATAAATTCTGTTTTGCTTAGAGCAGAGTGGTTTGACCAGCTGCATCACTTCTGGAATATCCACTTCATATCTGTCTTTAAAATAGGAAAAGGTTGGGTCTTGGCTACCTCAAAATATTTTTGAGATGGTCTGAGCCTGGTTCATAACATATGGGACAGAAATAGTTGAATGAGACCAAACATCCATTTCATGAACTGGTTCACCGTAGTCTGGAGCCTTCAGGGGCAGGGACGAGGTGACAAACTCTTTGACAACAGTCCCTCATGGTGCAAATAGCTCTCCCTAATTCTTCTATACCTTACACTTTGACAGCCATCCAAGGAAGGACTGGAAGTTTTAAAAGTTAATGACCTCAACCTATAGACAATAAATGGACCTATGCTCCAGACCCAGGCAAATCCTGTATCTAATACGGTAGCCTGATTTGATAGTTTGCTGACAGCAGCATTTTAATTTGAATAAAAATCTGGCTGTGAACAAACATTTTGGGCAGAGAAACATTCTGAGGCAGTCACTGTTTCTTAACAGTGAGAAGCAAACGTGTGGAGGACTGCAAACAAAAGAAGTCAATCCGAGTGCTCCCCATCTGTAAACCTTGGATGAACCAGGAAATTCAAACAGGAAAACCAGACAGGTAGCGTTCAAGTCAGATGATCCAGACCAATACTGGAACTCCAGATATGATCTCCGCAAAGCCATCAGGGATGCCAAGAGGCAGTACTGGAGCAAGTTAGAAACCCAAACCTAACAGACAGATTCCAGCCACCTATGGCAAGGTCTAAACAACATTACAGGATATAAAATGAAGCAGAGCAAGATAGTGGACAAAGATACATCCCTCCCTGAAACACCCCATGCCTTATATGCTCGGTTTGAGCAGAATGCCAGCAGCATGGTGACACCTGCCCCAACACCTATTCCCTGGGTCACCACTGCAGACGTCAGATCTCTCTTCCTGAGAGTGAACCCAAGGAAAGTGATAGGTTTGGACAGTATGCCCAGCCAAGTACTCAGATCCTCTACGGACCAACTGGCGGAGGTATTTACTAACACCTTCAACTTCTCCCTCCAGCAAGCTGAAGTCCCCATTGCTTCAAGAAGACCACCATCATCCTCATACCCAAGGAAACACATGCAATGTGCCTGAATGACTACCTTAATGAGTGGCTCTGACCTCAATAATCATGAAGTGCCTCAGCAGGCTTGTCATGGCCCACATCAATTCCAGTATCCCAGCCTGCCTCGATCCCTTAGAATCCACCTACCAAGGTAACAGGTCCACAGTGGATGCCATAGCCCTAATCCTACACTCATCTCGACAACAAGGACACCTATGTTAGACTCCTGCTCATTGACTACAGCTCCGACTTCAACACCATTATCCCCTCCAGACTGATTGCAAAACACTGATCTTGTTCTTGGCTCTGCCCTCTGCATCAAGAACTTCAGCTTTCTGACCCACAGACCGCAATCAGTGAAAATAGGTAACTGCACCTCAACCATAATAACACTCGACGCTGGAGCCCTCCCCCACCTCAGCTGCTTCCTCAGCTCCCTACCAAACACCTGTACACCCATAACTGTGTTGCTAAATTCTAAATGAATAGCATCAACACATTTGCTGACAACATTGTTGGACGGATATTGAACAACGAGTCAAAATACAGAAGGGAGATAGAGGGCTTGGTGACATGCAATGATAAGAACCTCTCTCTCAACATCGGCAAGACTAAAGAATTGATCATGGATTTCAGAAAGAATAGAGGAGAACACACTCCCATCTACATCAAAGGAACAGAGGTCACGAGTGTAGACAGCTTCAAATTCCTAGGACTGACAACAACTCAGATTTTTGAGGAGAAAGTGAGGTCTGCAGATGCTGGAAATTAGAGCTGGAAATGTGTTGCTGGAAAAGCGCAGCAGGTCAGGCAGCATCCAGGGAACAGGAAAATCGACATTTCGGGCATAAGCCCTTCTTCAGGAATGGGGAAAGTTTGTCCAGCAGGCTAAGATAAAAGGTAGGGAGGAGGGACTTGGGGGAGGGGCGTCAGAAATGTGATAGGTGGAAAGAGGTCAAGGTGAGGATGATAGGTCAGACTGGGGTGGGGGCGGAGAGGTCGGGAAGAAGATCTCAGGTTAGGAAGGCGGTGCTGAATTTGATGGATTTGACTGAGACAGGGTGGGGGGAGGGGAAATGAGGAAACTGGTGAAATCCGAGTTCATCCCTTGTGGTTGGAGGGTTCCTAGCCGGAAGATGAGGCGTTCTTCCTCCAACTGTCGTTTTGTTGTGGTCTGACGATGGAGGAGTCCAAAGACCTGCATATCCTCAGGTCTATGGAGGTGCGCCCACACCTCCCCCCTCACATCCCTCCAAGGTTATATTTCCCTCCTCTCCCCTATCAGCATTCCGTAAAGACCACTCCCTCCGTGACTCCCTCATCAGATCCACACCCCCCACCAACCCAACCTCCACTCCCGGCACCTTCCCCTGCAACCGTAGGAGGTGCAAGACTTGCGCCCACAACTCCCCCCTCACCTCCCTCCAAGGCCCCAAAGGAAACTTCCATATCCGCCACAGATTCATCTGCACCTCCACACATATCATCTATTGCATCCTCTGCACCCGATGTGGCCTCCTCTATATTGGGGAGACAGGCCGGCTACTTGCGGAGCGTTTCAGAGAACACCTCTGGGACACCCGGACCAACCAACCCAACCACCCTGTAGCTCACCATTTCAATTCCCCCTCCCACTCCACCAAGGATATGCAGGTCTTTGGACTCCTCCATCGTCAGACCACAACAAAACGACGGTTGGAGGAAGAACGCCTCATCTTCCGGCTAAGAACCCTCCAACCACAAGGGATGAACTCGGATTTCACCAGTTTCCTCATTTCCCCTCCCCCCACCCTGTCTCAGTCAAATCCATCAAATTCAGCACCGCCTTCCTAACCTGAGATCTTCTTCCCGACCTCTCCGCCCCCACCCCAGTCTGACCTATCACCCTCACCTTGACCTCTTTCCACCTATCACATTTCCGACGCCCCTCCCCCAAGTCCCTCCTCCCTACCTTTTATCTTAGCCTGCTGGACAAACTTTCCTCATTCCTGAAGAAGGGCTTATGCCCGAAACGTCGATTTTCCTGTTCCCTGGATGCTGCCTGACCTGCTGCGCTTTTCCAGCAACACATTTCCAACAACTCAGATTTCCCATGGATATGCAACAGTCAAGAAGACACAACAATGTCTCTACTTCTTCAGTTGCTGTCTGGCTTTGGAAACATTAAGTTGCTATAAATTTAATAGGGGTTTTTTGGATCGTAGATTGTTATAGAGTGGGAGATGGATAACAAATCTTTAAGAGAAAGGAGGCTTAGAGTTGTAAATACTTGTTGTTTAATGGTCACTTTAAGAGTTAAAGAATAAAATTGATTTTTTTTGTTAAACAGTGGAATTTGAGTAGTTCTCTGTTACTCATATTTTAAGAGATTACGAGGTGGGGTGAACTCTTGTGCGTTTGGTTTACCACCTTGTCGTAACAATTAAGAGTAACATGAGCTACCCTCCAATCTGTAGGGACTCTTCCAGAGTCTATAGAATCCTGGCAGAAGACCAATTCATCCAACATTTCTACAGCCACTTCCTTAAGTACTTTGGGATATAGATTATCAAGCGTTGGGGATTTATCAACCTTCAATCCCCTCAATTTTCCCACCTTCACTTCTCTAATATTGATATGTTATGGTTGCTCATCCCCAAGGGTCTCGCACAGCTAGATTGGAAATGATTTCTTTCTCATTATACCAAGTACCCAATCTAAGATGGCCTCTCTCTAGTTGGTTCCCCCACATATTGGTCAAGGAAACCATCCCATACATACTTTCCTCCTCTATGGCATTGTGGCTAATCTGATATGCCCAATCTATGTGTAGATTAAAATGACCCATGATCACTGATATTCCCTTATCACATCTCGAATTTCCTGTTCAACACCATTCCCCAACATCAGCACTGCAGTTTGGGGGTCTATATATGACACCCACTAATGTTCTTTGCCTCTTGGTATTTCTCAACTCAACACATACAGACTCCATGTTGTCAGAGCTAATATCCTTTGTCACTGTGTGTTAATTTCCTCTTTAACCAGTAATGCCAGTCCACCACCATTTCCTTTTTTGCCTGTCCTTCCTAAATACTAAATACCCTGGGACATTCAATACCTGTGGGCGGCACGGTGGCACAGTGGTTAGCACTGCTGCCTCACAGCGCCAGAGACCCGGGTTCAATTCCCGCCTCAGGCGACTGACTGTGTGGAGTTTGCACGTTCTCCCCGTGTCTGCGTGGGTTTCCTCCCACATCACAAAGATGTGCAGGGTCAGGTGAATTGGCCACACTAAATTGCCCGTAATGCTAGGTAAGGGGTAAATGTAGGGGTATGGGTGGGTTTCGCTTCGGCGGGTCGGTGTGGACTTGTTGGGCCGAAGGGCCTGTTTCCACACTGTAATCTAATCTAATCTAATCTAATCTAACCTATGCCTGGTCACTCTGCAGCAATCTCTCCGCAATCCTAATTATATCGTACATGTTTACATATATCTGCGCGATCAATTCATCCACTTTATTTTGAATGCTTCATGCATTTAAATATAAAACTTTTAAATTTGTTCCACTGGTAAATTACCCTACCTTTTTATAATTCCTTGTTGCATAAAGATATTCACCTGTTCTGTCCCTCACCATTATTGTCTGGTAACCATCCATCACATCGCTAACTTGCACTCTTACCTCCTCCTTTTATTTGGGTTTTCTAATTTCCCCTCTATAACTGAATCCTCCCTTCCCCCATTTAGTTTAAAGCCATACCAACATCCCTAGTTATGAGATTCATTAGGACTCTGGTCCCAGCACAGTTCAGATGAAGACCGCCCCACTGGGACTGGTCCCTTTTTCTTCAGTGGTGCCAATGCCCCATGAATTCAAATACATTTTATCCACATTGATCTTTAAGCCACTCATTTACCTGCTTAATCTTATTGACCCTATGCCAATTAGCTCATTGTAATCCAGAGATTTTCAATTTAGCTCCTAGCTGCTCACACTTCCTTAGCAGAACTTCTGCCCTAGTTTTGTCTATGTCTTTTGAACCTACGTGGACTACGACCACTAGATCTTTACCCTCCCACTCCTAAGTTTGTCTGCAGCCCAGATGAGACATCCCAAACCCAAGCACCAGACAGGCAACACAACCTTCAGGGCTCTCGTTCCTGGTCACATAGAACAGTGACTATGCCTCTAATTATACTATCCTCAATTATGAGAGGTTTTTCAAAGTTTGTGAGAAGATTCATAGCTCGGGTGCTCGTTGTTGTGGTTCTGTTCGCCGAGCTGGGAATTTGTGTTGCAGATGTTTCGTCCCCTGTCTAGGTGACATCCTCAGTGATTGGGAGACTCCTGTGAAGTGCTTCTGTGATCTTTCCTCCGGCATTTGTAGTGGTTTGAATCTGCCGCTTCCGGTTATCAGTTCCAGCTGTTTGCTGCAGTGTCTGGTATATTGGGTCCAGATCGATGTGTTTATTGATTGAATCTGTGGATGAGTGCCATGCCTCTAGGAATTCCCTGGCTGTTCTCTGTTTGGCTTGTCCTATAATAGTAGTGTTGTCCGAGTCAAATTCATGTTGCTTGTCATTTGTGTGTGTGGCTACTAAGGATAGCTGGTCGTGTCGTTTCGTGGCTGGTTGGTGTTCATGGATGCGGATCATTAGCTGCCTTCCTATTTGTCCTATGTAGTGTTTTGTGCAGTCCTTGCATGGGATTTTGTACACTACATTGGTTTTGCTCATGCTGGGTATCAGGTCCTTCATCCTGGTGAGTTGTTGTCTGAGAGTGGCTGTTGGTTTGTGTGCTATTAGAGTCCAAGTGGTCGCAGTAGTCTGGCTGTCAGTTTGGAAATGCTCTTGATGTATGGTAGTGTGGCTAGTCCTTTGGGTTATGTACAAAATCCCACAATTAGACGTTTTTCTTCTCTCTCCCCACTTAAATGACTCCCTGCACCATGGTGCTATGGTCAGTCGGCTCACCCTCTCTGCAGTCCCCATTCCCATCCACAAAGGGAGCAAGACTCTTGAATCTGTTGCACAAAGACAAGGGCTGAGGCTCCTGCAACTCTAGCTACTGAATCCCTCTACTTGCCTTACTCATAGCCACACCATCCTGTCCCTGACCACTGGCTGAATTTAAGGGGTAGGTAGCGCCCAGGTAAGTTGTTGCCTCCCTGATATGTTACAATGTCTGAAGCTTAGACTCCAGCTCATCGAATCTGAACCGGAGCTCCTTGAGCTACCATCATTTACTGCAGACATGATCACTGGGAACCACAATGGAGTTCACCAGCCTAACATCATGCAGAAATAACACAGCGCCTGACCCTCCATCCTTATTTTAATTAGTTTTGAAATTTTAAAAAAAGTAACTGTTTTCATATCACTGTGTATTTTCTCAATCTGAATGCAAAATGTAACCAATAATTTAATAAGATTCAATTTAACAGATACAAATTTAGCAGACTAGATTACAGAAATCACCAGTTGCTGAATTCTGATTGGAGTTTTTAAACTCCTTCACTTCAGAAGATGAATCAGCAGGCAAGCAAAGCCTCAGCAATAGTAGAGACTGATGGTATTTTGTGCTTCTATGTAAAGTCCAACCATACGTACTTTAAGTTTTCATATTTTAGGTCATTATTACTTTTTACTTGAATTATTGTCAGCAAGAATGCTGCATTTTATAATTCACAGACCACTCAGAGAATATACCTGGTTTGGTATTGATGAAGGCATCAGCTCATTTCACTGGATTTGCATTCCCATCATTTGAAAGATAAAAGCAGTCAAAAATATCCTGCACTTTGGACATTGGAATCACCTGTTCCTGACTGTTCACTCATTTTCAATGAAAAGGGCAGCGTTTATTATTCCTCCGTTTTAGGATCTTACCCATGGTCCATTTTTTCCAGTTGAATACCCAGGAGATTAAGGGCAACACACTTACATATATAGAAAATTGGTTGAGTGGCAGGAAACAGAGATTTGGAATGGGGATAAGGACTCAAATTGGCAGAATATGACTAGTGGTGTTCTGCAGGATTCTGTGTTGCAGCATCAATTGTTTACCATCTTCATTAACGACTTAGATAATGGCATAAAAAGTTAATTATCCACATTTGCTGATGACACAAACTTGGACAACATTGTAGATGGTGTTGGTCACAGCATAAAATTACAACAGGATATTGATAGATTAGGTAAATATACAAAGCTGTGGCAGACAGATTTTAATATAAGCAAGTATGAGATTATCCATTTCAGATTGAGAAAGGATAGATCAAAATATTTTTCTCAAAAGGAACGAAGATAAACACAGATTTGGCTTTTTTTTTTAAAAAATGCCATACACGGGTGCAGAAAACAGTCAAGACAACTAAATGGACTACCAGCCTTTATGTCTAAAGGCCTGGAGTACAAGGATACAAACATTGTGCTGCAATTATACAAAACCCTAGCTACAGTCAAAGTGTAGTGCAGCCAGTCAGGCAGCATCAGAGCAGGTGAGTAGACACTTTGAGCACAAGGTCTCATCAGGAATAGGGGTGTGGCCCAAGGGGACTGAGAGATAACTGGGGAGGGCAGTGCAGAGTTGGAAGGTTCGATCTGGGATAAGGTGGGGGGAGGGGAAGTGAGGAAACTGGTAAAATCCACATTGATCCTGGGTGGTTGGAGGGTCCCAAGGCAAAAGAAGAGACATTCTTCCTCCAGGTGTCGGGTGGCTAGAGTTTGGCGGTGAAGGAGACCAGGACTTGCATGTCCTTGGCAGAGTGGCAGAGGGAGCTAAAGTGTTTGGCCAGAGGGCGGTGGGGTTGTTTAGCACGTGTGTTCCAGAGATGTTCTCTGAAACGTCCAGGTGAATGGGAGGTCAGGATGGAAGGGTTTATGAAGTTGGCGAACTGTTCAACCTATTGTGTCTGTTACTCTCGATGTGGTCTCCTCTACATTGGGAAGACAGGACACCAACTTGCAGAATGTTTCAGAGAACGTCGCTGGGACGCACAAAATCATTTATGTAGATCACAAACAGCTGAGGTCCCAACACTGAACACCACTAGTCACAACCCTCCATTCTGAAAAGCACCCTTCCACAGCTACCCTTTGTCTCCTATGACTATCTTGCCTGACACCATGTGACTTCACCTTTTGTACCAGTTTGCCTTTAGGGACCTTGCCAAAGACTTTACTGATGTCCACGTAGACAACATAAACTGCTTTTCCCTCAATCACGTTAGTAAGGCACAATCGCCCCTGCACAAACCATGCATTCTATCACTAATAAGTCCTTTTGCTTCTAAATGCGTATAGTTCTTGTTGCTGAGAATATTTTCCAATAATTCACCAACATCAACTCACATGCCTGTAGTTTCCAGGATTATCCTTGCTCCCCTACTTAACCAATGGGACAACATAGGCTATTATCTAATCTTCCAAGACCTCACAGATGGCCAAAGAGAATAGAAAGAAAGGACAAACATCACCAATCCAGGATGACAGCTGAACTTCTGGGGTTAAGCAATAAGAGATTAGACAGACTAGGCCTTTATTACTACTGGCATACTTTAAGAATTAGGGCCAGGCCATTCAGGAGAGATGCAAAGCATAGCCTGGAACACTCTTCTTCAAATAACAGCTGGTGCTATGACGACGCTGCCCTTTTGATGTCTGGGAGTGTCTACTTAAACAATAGCAGGGGAATGGCCAGTTAGATGAGATTAGATTACTTACAGTGTGGAAACAGGCCCTTCGGCCTAACAAGTCCACACCGACCCTCTGAAGAGCAACCCACCCACACCCATTCCCCTACATTTACCCCTTCACCTAACACTACGGACAATTTAGCATGGCCAATTCACCTAACCTGCACATCTTTGGACTGTGGGAGGAAACCAGAGCACCCGGAGGAAACCCACGCAGATACGGGGAGAATGTGCAAACTCCACACAGACAGTTGCCTGAGGTGGGAATTGAACCTGGGTCTCTGGCGCTGTGAGGCAGCAGTGCTAACCACTGTACCACCGTGCTGCCGTTTAGATCTGATCTGTTGATCGTGGGATCTGTCAGTCTTATCTACTCAGTACTCTTCTATTGGCTGATATATAAGTAAGAAGGGCTCATGCCCGAAACGCCGATTCTCCTGCTCCTTGGATGCTGCCTGACCTGCTGCGCTTTTCCAGCAACACATTTTCAGCTCTGATCTCTAGCATCTGCAGTCCTCACTTTCTCCTGATATATAAGTAGCCTTGTGTTGCAGCTTCATCAGTTTGGCAGCCCTGTCCAGCTGGGCAGAGGAAAATATCTTTCGTTTTTGAAGGAGTAAGACTTAGCATCAAGGTCTCCTTCATAATCTTATGAACAATGAATATCATACTAATGCAAACTTATCCCAATTCAGGTTTCTTCTAGTTTCGTTTTAGTTTTAGCAGGCAGTCAGAAGCTGCTACAGTGAAAATAGGTCCCATGTTTCAACAGATACTTCTTGCCTGATTTTTTTCTCTGAAATCTCTCCTGCCTATAAGAACCTGTATTTGAATTTATCTTTTGCCAAGGGGTGTATTTATGGGATGCTTTAGAGATTGGAACGGGTACTTAGTTTTCAAATAGTTAAGTTATTCTAAATTCTGTTTTCCTTTGTTTGTGTATCATCTGTAGTGTTTAAATAAATTCTATTTTGCTTAAAGCCAAGTAGTTTGATCAGCTGCACTACTCCTGGAATATCCACTTTACACCTACCATTAAAAAAAGGAAAAGGTTACAAGTCTGGACTACCCTCTTAAGATATTTTGAAGGAGGTCTGGCATGGTCCACAACAATGCTATTTCAATCATTAAATTTAAACCAGAGATAGACTATTGTTTATTAAGCAATGATATCTAGGGGTATGGGCCCAAGGCAGACATATGGAGTTAGGTTGCAGATCAGCCATGATCTTATTGAAAGGCAGAGCAGGCTCGAGGGGCTGAACGGCCTTCTACAAAGGAATATCACCTGAACTCAACTTTGGTAGTGGTAGAAGTTTTAATAGTAACATTTAGGAAGGAATTGGAGCAAATAATTCATAATGACACTAATTCCAAAGCTATAGGGAAGCAGCACAAGGTTAGGATGAATTAGATAGCTCCACAGAGACATGTTGACAAACCAAATTGCCGCCTACAGTGCTGTCAGGATTCTCTACACCAAGCAATCCAAAATCAAACTTAGCAAACATCTTTCCAATCACTCAACTCAGCCCCAATGACAGAATTAAATCCCACTCACTGTGATACAATTACATTACTTCAAGGGTCTTAATGCAGCCACTAGCACTGCCAATATCGCTCAAGATGAATATAGATTTACATCTTAACTTTCAGTAGAAATCTATATTCATAAAGTTTTTTCATTCATAATCCATTCCTGCATTTCATCATATTTCAAACAGAATCTGGATAGTATTCACATAGCAACCAACCTGTGGAAACCAAGCTGATAGGCCACTGCATCTGCAATTGCTTGGGTATCTGCTGCAGATCCTGAGCGACAACAGAAAATCAGATCATGAATCGGGGTCAGTTTATCCGTTACCCTATTAGCGATGTATGATCTGAAGGAGAAAAAAATGTAGTGCATTACAAGTAATGTTAATGATCGCAATTGCACAGGAAGGGCAGAGAGAGATCATCAGGATTCTATGATCCTACAAAGAATTTGCATTTCACCAAAATTGCCATTTGGCTATTTTCACACGAGCTCATGTACTGTCTGAAAGATAAATGCCTGTAGGACAAGGGGAACTAGGAGGAGTGTTGTAAATCTTAATTGGGAGTTTTATCGGACTAGTATTATAGAAGGGAAGGTAAAAGATAGGTTAGAGGAAGAAATTGTAAATAGCGATTAATTAATTATTCTCTGTTGTACTTTATTTCTGAAAGTTGTTAATTTTTATTTTAAATAGTTCTTGGGCACTTGAATCTTTACAGATTACTGCACGGGATAAGTCTTTTCTGTGTTGCTGATTTTAAGTTCTGCAGGAGGGTATACCCCTGTGTCGTAACAGGAGAAAATATCTGTCCATTTATATAGCACCAGTTTGATCCCATTAAATTTGCTTATATTCAGATTCGCATTTGGGATTCTTTATCTCCCCCATCCCCAACTGCTTTATTCGTTCTAATAAAAGCTACTCACCTGCAATACTTCCATAAAGTGTCTGGACACTGGTTTCCCCATTCCCGACAGATAGTGTCTGAAAATGCTGAGTGTTGCAAATATGTTCTACATTATAAATCCAACACTAGATTAATTTCAATGAAGCAGTAACTGAGAATAAAAGGAAAAAGCTAACTATCACAATGTTCTCTTGTTTACAAAATTTGAGGAAGTAATGTTTGTTACTCTGATCTCCCAGCCTGGATACTGTTCAGCTGTAACAGTTTTGCAAATTTCCCCGACATTGCACCAACAGTCCAAAGTTTGTCCTCAGACTCGAAAAACTATATTTTGCAAAGACAATGTACCATTCTAATGGAAGCCTCCTGGTCTCCCTAACTGTTGTTGGCTAAGGTTTCCCAGGTGTGAAAAATCACTGCTTACAGTATTAATGACAGGCTGAAAGTATCCTTCAAACTTGTAGAAAAGGAGAACTAGTTACTGACATGGGAGATGTGACACTTGTCTTTGTAGCTTAGTTCCATATGACTGACTATCATAGCATCATCAGTGTGGAGGAGTTCCCTGATCAAGACACGATGTTAAGAACTTGTGGATTCAAAACACTGCAGTGTTGAAGATATTAACCAAGGCCTTCTTAACCAGACATGTAAAGTCCCATGTTACCAATCTGAAGAGAAGCAAGGGATTTCTCTTACAAAGTCAGGCCCATACTTAACTTTCAGGAGCTTATCTGAATGAATTTAACAATTAAGAATAATCAAATCTGGATATTAGAACCAATTTAAAGTAATATATGTATAATTTCAGGCCCATACGACGTCCATCAGATTCATGCCCATGTTGCAATGTCCAAAATCAGCAGACTTACCCTGTGGTGGTTCGAGAATCAGCACCAATAACAACTCCACCATCAAACTCCACAGCCATTATAGTGGTCTGTTTTAGAAGAGATAAATTTTATATGAGAATTTTTACAAATTAATCCACCATAGGAGAGAGAAACTAAATATCCAAAGTCAGAAAGATTCAAGTATAATATGACATTGCAGAATCGCTCAATTTACAGCATACTCTACATTTAACATCAATTAAAATTATATTTGATTTATTGTTGTCATGTGCACCTAAGCACAGTGAAAAGCTTTTGTTTGTGAGCAGTACAGGGAAATCTAATAAGCGATGACATACAATCATAGGGTGCTTAGACAGAGTGAGAATACAGGTTACACTGCACAGGGGATGCGCAAAACAAGATCAAGATTATTTGAAGTTTGACCGTTCATTCATCTGTCTAATAACAGAGGGGAAGAAGCTGTTCTTGAACCTGTTGACGCGCATGTTCAAGCTTCGGTATCTTCTGCCTGATGGAAGAAGTTGTAACAGGATGGGAAGGGTCTTTCATGATTATGGCAGCCTTTCCGTAGCAATGGTCAGCTTTTTTGTTTTGCCAACATTGACAGAGGTTGTTATAATTGTGCCACGCCACCAAGCCCTCTATCTCCTTTCTGTATTCTGACTTGTTGTTGTTCAATATCTATCCTACTACGGTGGTGTCATCAGCAAACTTGTAGGTGGCACTCACTCGGAATTTGGCTACACAGTTGTGTATAGAGAAAGTACAGTAAGGGTCTAACAATGCATCCTTGGAGGCTCCAATTTTGAGGGCTATCATGGGGAAGTGCAATTGCCCCTTCGTGGGGCTGGGGGTTGGTGCTTGAGGGTAGCAGAGTCCCAAGACTGCAATGACAAATCCAGTAACAAACAACTGCACTGAAGACTTTCACCACACGAGAGGCACCACTCACTATGACCTTCTCCACAGCAAATTGGGCCAGACAATAAATTCTGGTCTGGGCATAATACACTCATTCAAATGTATAAAAGGAAACATGCTCCTTAAAACCTATTTTGGCCAAGCTTTTAGTACTGCCTTTAACTTTAGATTCTAACAATCTCACCATTTGTTCCACCCATTCCTTCCCATCCCCCCCACCCAGCCAACGGTAAACAAAGTCTGATTTAATTTTCCATATACCTTCAGTCCCAAAGAAAAGCATCACATTGGATTCAAACTCAAAAGGTTAACTCTAGTTTTCTCTCTACAAATGCTGGCAGACCCAATGAATTTCTCCAGTTCTTTCTGCTTTTACTGTAGTCAAGCACTCCAGTGCAGAAGACTAGTTGACCATCATGTCCCAAGGCCTGTACTGACCCTGCTATGATTTTGTTTTCCTGCAATGCCCAAGATAGTGTTTTCTTTTAATGTATTCAATCATGAGACATAGGCATTGAAGGATGGGTATTGCCCGTCTCTGGCTGCCCTAGAGAAGATGGTGGCCAGCCTTCTTGAAGCACAGTAGCTCAAATGCCGTAGGTTGACCCACAATGCCCTCAGGGAGGGAACTTCAGGATCTTGGCCCAGCAACAAAGGAGAAATGGCAATACAGTAGAATCCCCATATCCGCGGATTAGGTTTCTGCAGTTTCCCACAGCCTGCAAAAATTCACTGGAAGATTCCAGAAATAAATGATTTGTAAGTTTCAAATTGCACCCCAATCTGATTAACATGGTGAAACCTTCCGGCCCTGTCGCACTCATACATCACTCAACTTTGTCCTCTGTACCCATGCTGCCCGCTTTACTCGCATCCAGTTAGCCTTTATTTTGCATAATCAATTAAACTTTATCATAGGTATGTATGTAACTGAGGAATGACTTATATATAGGGTTTGCTTTGGATATGGGGTGACTATTGTACATTTCCAAGTCATGTTTTTCAGCAGCTTAAAGAGGAACTTGCAAGTGGTGGTGTTTTTATGTTTGTGCTGCCCTTGCCCGTTGAGATGGAAGTGGTCATGGATTTGGTAGGTGCTATCTAAGGACCTTTGGTGGATTTCTGCAGTGCATGTTGCAGATGGCACACACTGCGAGTATGTGTTGGTAGAGGAGTGGATGTTTGCGAATGTGGTGCCAGTCAAGCGGGGGCTGATTTGTCCTGGATGGTATTAAGCTCTTGAGTGTTCTTGGAGCTCACTCACCCAGGCAAGTGGATACTATTCCACACTCCTGACTCGTCCTTGCAGATGATGGACAGGCTTTTGGAGTCACGTGGTGAGTTACATGCTGCAGTATTCCTAGTCTCCGATCTGCTCTTCTAGCTGCATTATTCATTGTGAGTTCAGTTTTATTTAACAAATCATAGAATCTCTACAGTGTGGATGTAGGTCATTTGGCCCATCAAGTCCACACCAACCCTCTGAGCAGCATCCCAACCTCCTATCCTATCCCTGTAACTCTGCATTTTCCATGGCTAATCCACTCTCACTACACATCCTTAGACACTACTGGCAATTTAGCATGGCCAATTCACCTAATCTGCACATCTTTGGACTGTGGGAGGAAATCTGAACAACCAGAGGAATCCCACGTAGACATGGGGAGAACGTGCAAACTTCACAGACAGTCAGTCGAGGATGGAATCAGACCTGGATCCCTGGTACTGTGAAGCAATAGTGCTAACCACTGAGCGACCGTGTCTCCAGTTGAGTTTCTGGACCATAATACCCTCTGTTGATTGGAGAATTCAGTGATGGTAACACCACAAACAGTCAGGGTGTAGTGGTTAGATTATCCATTATTGGAGATGGTCATTGCCTGCATTTGTGTGATGTGAATGTTACTTGCCACTGGTCAGAAAAGCCTGGATACTGTACAGGTCTTGTTGCATTTTTACTTGGACTATTTCAGTGACAGAGTCACAAGTGGTGAACATTGCACGATTGTTACCAAACAGCCCCCTCTTCTGATCTTATGATGGAGGGATAGTCATTGATGAAGCAGCTCAAGTTGGCCTAGGACGCTACCCTGAGGAACTCCTGAAGAAATGCCATGGGGATAAAGCTGACTGACCTCCAACAATCACAATCTCTTCATGTGCCAAGTATGATCCAACCAGAGGAGAGGTTGCTCTTTCCAGTTTTGCCAGGGCTCCTTGATGCCATACTCAGTGTCAAGGCAATCGCTCTCACCTCACCTCGTGAATTAATCTTTCTCTATTTATGAACCAAGGCTGTAATGAGGTCAGGAATTGAGTGGCCCTGGCAGAACTCAAACTGGACATCACAGCTTGACAGCACTGTTGATGACACTTGTCATTTCTTTATTGATGAAAGTAGACTGTTTGGAGCAATAATTGACGGAGTTGGATTTGCCCTAGTTTTTGTATACACGCATTTTTTCATGCTGTCAGGTAGATGCTACTGTTATAGCTGTACTGGAACAGCTCTACTAGGGGCATGGCTGATTCTGGAGCACAAGCCTTCAGTATTATTGCCACAATGTTATCGGGACTCAGACTTTCCAGAATCCAGTGCCGCCAACCATTCTTTGATATGGCAATGATCTAGTGGTATTATCGTTAGACTGTTAATCCAGAGACCAAAGTAATGTTCTGGGGATCCGGGTTTGAATCCTACAACGGCAGATGATGTAATCTGAACTCAGTAAAATTTGAAATTAAGAGTCTAATGATGACCATGAAACTATTGTCGATTGTTGGAAAAACCCATCTGGTTCACTAATGTCCTTTAGGGAAGGAAACTGCCATCCTTACCCGGTCTGGCCTACACGTGACTCCAGACCCTCAGCAATGTGGTTGACTCTTATCTGCCCTCTTGGTAATTAGAGATGGGCAATAAATGCTGACCAAGCCAGCGCTGCCCTCATCCTGTGAATGAATTTTTAAAAACTCACGTGAAGCGAATCAAATTTGCTGAGCACTGGCATTTCTGATGCTGAGGAACACTGGAGGGAGACACATTCATTCTGGCTGATGATTGCTGTGAACGTTTCTGTCTTATCTTTTGTATTATTAGATAGTCATAGAGACTTACTGCATGGAAACAAACCCTTCAATCCAACCAATCCATGCCAAACATAATCCCAAACTAGTCCCATCTGCCCGCTCCTGGCCCATATCCCTCCAAACGGTTCCTATTCATGTATCTATCCAAATGTCTTTTAAACATTGTAATTGCATCCATATCCACCACTTTCTCAGAAAGTTCATTCCACATGCAAACCACCCTGTGTGAAAAATTTGCCTCATGTCTTTTTTAAAATCTTTCTCCTCTCACCTTAAAAATGTGCCCAGTCTTGAAATCTCCAATGCCAGGGAAAAGAGAACCACCAATAATTCTATCTATAAACTTCTATAAGGTCACCTCTTAGCCTCCTACTCTCCAGTGAGAAAAGTCCCAAGCTATCTCACCTTTCTTCATAACTCAGACCTT
The DNA here is from genome assembly GCF_037043375.1 of Chiloscyllium plagiosum. Lineage (NCBI taxonomy): Eukaryota > Metazoa > Chordata > Chondrichthyes > Orectolobiformes > Hemiscylliidae > Chiloscyllium > Chiloscyllium plagiosum. The sequence goes on from NW_028270182.1 coordinate 844,383, forward strand.
CCATGCCCTACAACATCATGCTAAATCTCTTCTGAACCCGCTCCAGCTTGATAATAACTTTCCTATAACTGGATGACTAGAATTGCAGAGTATTTCAGAAGTGACCTCACCAATGTCCTTTGTACTCTTAAAAAAACTTCTTCACTGTCTACTATGCCACCAATTTTGGTGTTATCCGCAAACTTACTAACCATACCTTCTATATTCATTCAAATCATTTATATAAGCGACAAACAAAAGAGAACCCAGAACCGATCCCTGTGGAATCCTCATCAACAACCACCCAACCTCTGTCCTGACCATACTCTCCCCAACCTGCCCCACTCGCCAGCCCCTCACCATCCCCGCCAACCCCATCCCTCTCTGGCTGCAGCTCTCACCATGTTCCCAAAAAAACTGCTGCATCATCGGGGGGGGGGGGGGGGGGGTGGAACCCACAAACTGCAACCTCCCGCCCTGGGACCCCGCTCTCATACTCACTCCCGTGCTGACTTCCGGGCTCATCCATTCAGGGTAGAGACTGGACCCACACGGAGCTGGATCGGGGACGAAGTGACGGCTCATACCCGGCGCCACGGTCTCAAACAAGGTCGCCATCTGCATGGACACAAACAGGATGCCGGGAACGCGGAGGACCAAGCACCGTACGGCTTGCCGGGAATGCGGAGGGCCAAGCGCCGTGCGGCTTGCCGGGAACGCGGAGGACCAAGCACCATACGGCTTGCCGGGAATGCGGAGGGCCAAGCGCCGTGCGGCTTGCCGGGAACGCGGAGGGCCAAGCGCCGTGCGGCTTGCCGGGAACGCGGAGGGCCAAGCGCCGTGCGGCTTGCCGGGAAATGTAGTTTAATTGCTGAATAAGATCAAAAATCACACGATACCAGGTTATAGTCCAACTGGTTTATTTGAAAATATTAGCGTTTGGAGTATTGCCCCTTCATCAGGTGCTAGTGAGAAAGGAAGACCTTAGTCACGGAATTTATAAGGAAAAAGTCAAAGGGTCGCTCACTGGCGCCTGTTGAAGGGGCAGCGCTCCAAATATACCTGTTGGACTATAATTCGGTGTTGTATGAGTTTTGACCTTGCCCACCTCTAGCCCAACACCAGCATCTCCACATCATATTTGATGAATATTTTAATCACAAGAACTCCCTGACCAGAATGTGCACTTAACAGTAAAGTGTTCCCAAAGTGTTTCCCGGGATGATTATCGAAAGAACAATTTGACATTGAGGGAGATAATTGCCAGAGGGTGTAATCCAATTAAATACAGAGGATGGAGAAACTGTCCCCGTTAATGGAAGGATGGAGGGGCAGAGGGCATGAGGAGGAGCATTGTCACACGGCAAATGGTTAGGATCTGCAATACACTGCCAGAGGGTCGACAAACCCATTCAGCCTCTCAAGTCTGCTCTGCTTTTCAATCAGAGCATGGTTGATCTATGTTTCTATTTCGTCAGAGAAGACTCTAAACATAGAAGATAGGGCCATTCAGCCCTTCAAGCCAGCTTCACCATTCTTCACGTTCATGGCTGATCATCCAACTCAACAGTCTAATTCTGCTTTCTCCCTATAACCTTTGATCCTATTCGCCTCAAGTTACATCTAACTGCCCCTTGAATGCATTCAACGTTTTGGCATTCACTACTCCCTGCGGTAATGAATTCCATAGGTTCACCACTCTTTGGGTGAAGAAATGCCTCCTCATCTCTGTCCTAAATGGTCCACCCCGAATCCTTAGACTGTGATGCCTGGTTCTGGACACACCCACCATCAGGAACATCCTCCCAGCATCTATCCTATCTAATCCTGTTAGAACTTTATAAGTTTTTATGAAATCCCCTCTCACTCGTCTGAACTCCAGCAGAAACAATCCTAACCTAGTCAATCTCTCCTCATTCGTCCGTCCCACCATCCCTAGAATCAGCCTGGTAAACCTTCGCTGCACTCAGTCGAGAGCAAGAGCATCCTTCCTCAGAAAAGGAGACTGAAACTGCACACAATACTCTAGGTGTGGCCTCACCAAATCTTTGTATAACTGTAACAACATATCCCTGCTCCTGTACTCAAAACCTTTCACAATGAAGTTAAAAATCACACAACACCAGGTTACAGTCCAACAGGTTTAATTGGAAGCACACTAGCTTTCGGAGCAAAGCTCCTTCATCAGGTGATTGTGGAGGGCTCGATCGTAACACAGAATTTATAGCAAAAATTTGCAGTGTGATGTAACTGAAATTATACATTGAAAAATTAATTTCAGTTACATCACACTGCAAATTTTTGCTATAAATTCTGTGTTACGATTGAGCCCTCCACAACCACCTGATGAAGGAGCAGTGCTCCGAAAGCTAGTGCTTCCAATTAAACCTGTTGGACTATAACCTGGTGTTGTGTGATTTTTAACTTTGTACACCCCAGTCCAACACCAGCATCTCCAAATCATGACTTCTATATCACAATGAAAGCCAACATACCATTTGCTTTCTTTACCACCGGATGCACCTGCGTGCTTACTCTGGAAAACCTCCTCATTTGAATACCAACTTTTAAACAAATAACCTTGTTTCATCCATAAGAGGAAACATCCTTTCCACATCAACTGTGTCAAGATGCTCACTCTTCTGAACTCCAGTGGAAATAAACCCAGTCTGTTTCAACATTATATTGTAAGGCAACCTGTTCATACCAGGTCTCAATCTACTCGACTTCTTCTGTTTGAATAAGGAAATTGTAATCTGTATTTGACATAGGATGTGTAAGCTGCATTTAAATATGGATTGTTTCAGTGTCTGAGGAGTTGCAGTTGGGGCTAACTATTGTGCGTCCCCACTTTCCATGTCTGCATTGATTTCCTCCGGGTGCTCAGGTTTCCTTCCACAGTCCAGGGATGTGCAGGTTAGGTGAATTGACTGTGCTAAATTGCCCATAGTGTTCAGGGATGTGTAGGCCAAGTGCATTAGTCAAGGGAAATATAGACCAATTGCAGAATGGGTCTGGGTGGGATTCTCTTCAGGGGTTCAGTTTGGACTTGTTGGGCCAAAAGGCCTGTTTCGATACTGTAGAGATTCTATGATTCTATGATTGATGGAGCAGATGCAGATGGCTGGGCCATGGACACTATCCTGAGGAACTCCTACAAAACTACCTTGGAGTTGAAATGACTGACCTCCAATAAGCACAGCCAACATTTTTTTGACAAGTGAGACAAAATCTAACCAATAGAATTTCTCAATTGTCATTGACTATAATTTTTGCAGGATTCCTGGATGTTACAATCAGATCGAATGCTGTGTTTACATCTGGGCAATCCTACTCACCTCACCTTGTGAGTTGTTGGCTTTCATCCATTTGAAACTGGTGTTGAAATTAGATCTGGAGACACATCTTATCAGAATTCGAACTACATCAGGGAGCACATTACTGCAAAGCAATACCACTTTATGATGTGGAGGAACCAGTGTTGGACTGGGTTGGATAAAGTTAAAAATCACACACCGCCAGGTTATAGTCCAACAGGTTTATTTGGAAGCGCTAGCTTTCGGAGCACTCCTCCTTCTTCAGGTAGTTGTGCTGCTAAGGTCCTGTTAAGGTCCTGCATAAGTTCCTGCTTCACAACTACCTGATGAAAGAGCAGTGCTCTGAAACTAGTGCTTCCAAATAAATCTGTTGGATTATAACTTGGTGTTGTGATTTTTAACTTTGTACCACTTTATAGCACTAATCAATTCATTTAAATGTTATGATAGAATAAAAATAGTGATTTGATGCAACAATCAGATCCAACAATGATGCATTTATATGTATAGCAAACAAGTAAGAGTGAGGACCGGGGGCTGCCAGAAAGATAGATTAATCTTTTAAAAACTTACCTTATGAGTTCAGCGGCCTCTATTTATGCAGCTGCAGCAGATGCATTGAGAACGAGGACCAGGGGGGTGCTGAGAAGGTAAATTAATCCTTTAAAAACTGACCTCATGTATAGGCAGAGCACTCACTGAGCAGGAACAGACATGGGACTACTGAGTAAGTGAGGTAATATATTTGGGCAGCTGCTTTACCCAAAACACTATTGAGGTAGTGTCTCCCACCCATCCTCCTCCCCTAACCAAAAAAAGGGTTCTGTGCGCCAGATTGGTAAGGTCACTAGATTTTTTCAACAGTCTCTTTGGCGATTCAGAACAGTGGGATTGGAGGTCAGGGCAGTTGAATACTCCTCCTGCAGAATGTGGGAGGTAAGAGTCACCACTAGGGTCTCCACGGACTTCATCACCAGGAAGTGTACCCAACTCCATCTCCTCGGAAACAGCATTAGGGAACTGGAGCTGGATGAAGTTCAGATCATTCAGGAGGCTGAGGGGGCTATTGAGAGGAGTTAAAGGGAGGTAGTCATACCTCAGATACAAGAAAAGGCAGATGGGTTACCATCAGGGACGGAAAGGGATCCCCTGTGGCCATTCCCCTCAATAGTGAGTATACCATTTTGGATACTGCTGCTGGGGGCGGGAGGGTGGGGGGGGGGGGGGGGGGGTTGGGGTGGGGTGGTGGTGGAATCTTACCAGGGGTAAGCCATGGGGTGCAGATCTCTGGCACAGGCTCTGTCCCTGTTGCTCAGAAGAAAAAGGGGAAGAGCAGAGCATTAGTTATTGGGGACTCCATAGTTACGGGGAACAGATAGGTTCTGTGGGAATGGGAGAGAGACCGCTCGACCCTCACCAACAAACCACAGATAACCCAGGTACCAGGATTCATGATGTCTCAGGTTGTGTTTTTGGGATCCTTAAGGGGGAGGAAATGCAGCCCCAAGCCGTAGTCCACACAGGCACTAACGACATAGGTAGGAAAAGGAATGGGGACTTAAGGCAGAAATTCTGGGAACTAGGGTGGAAGCTGAGAGCTAGAACAAATAGAATTGTTATCTGTGGTTTGTTGGGCAAAAGTGCAGACTGCAGATACTGGAAATCAGAGTCTACATTGGAGTGGTGGTGCTGGAAAAGCACAGTCGGTCAGGCAGCATCCAGGGACCAGGAAAATCGATGTTTCGGGCAAAAGCCCTTCATCAGGACTTATCTGTGGTTTGTTGCCTATGCCATGTGCTAGTAGGTGAGGAATAGGGAGAGAGAGGAGTTGAATACATGACTACAGGGATGGTGCAGGAGGGAGGGTTTTTGAGGATGTTACTAGACAAGTTGATGAGGGCCGAGCGGTGGATGTGGTGTATATGGACTTCAGCAAGGCATTTGATAAAGTTCCCCATGGTGGGCTCGTTCAGAAGGTCAGGAGGAATGGGATACAGGGAAATGTAGCTGTCTGGATACAGAATTGGCTGGTCGATAGAAGACAGCGAGTGGTAGTGGAAGAAAAGTATTCTGCCTGGAAGTCAGTGGTGAGTGGTGTTCCACAGAGCTCTGTTCTTGGGCCTCTACTGTTTGTAATTTTTATTAATGACTTGGATGAAGAGATTGAAGGATGGGTTAGCAAGTTTGCAGACGACACAGAGGTTGGAGGTGTCGTTGACAGTACAGAGGACTGTTGTAGGCTGCAGTGGTTCATTGACAGGATGCAGAGATGGGCTGAGAGGTGGCAGATTGAGTTCAACCTGGATAAATGCGAAGTGATGCATTTTGAAAGGTCAAACTTGAAAGTTGAGTACAGGATTAAAGACAGGATTCTTGACAGTGTGGAGGAACAGCGGGATCTTGGTGTGCAGGTACATAGATCCCTTAAAATTGCCACCCAAGTGGACAGGGCTGTTAAGAAAGCATATGGTGTTTTGGCTTTCATTAACAGGGGGATTAAGTTTAAGAGCCGTGAGATCTTGTTAAACTTTGGTTAGACCGCACTTGAAATACTGTGTCCAGTTCTGGTTGCCCTATTATAGGAAAGATGTGGATGCTTTGGAGAGGATGCAGAGGAGGTTTACCAGGATGCTGCCTGGAATGGAGGGCTTATCTTACGAAGAGAGATTGACTGAGCTCGGACTTTTTTCATTGGAAAAAAGAAGGCAGAGAGGGGACCTAATTGAGGTGTACAAGATAATGAGAGGCATAGATAGAGTTGATAGCCAGAGACTTTTTCCCAGGGCAGAAATTGTTAACACTAGGGGTCATAGTTTTAAGCTGTTTGGCGGAAATTATAGAGGGGATGTCAGAGGCAGGTTCTTTATGCAGAGAGTTGAGAGAGCATGGAATGCGTTGCAGCAGCAGTTGTGGAAGCGAGGTCATTGGGGATATTTAAGAGACTGCTGGACATGCATTTGGTCACAGGAATTTGAGGGCTCGTACATTAGGTTTACCTTACATGAGGATCAATGGTCGGCACAACATCGTGGGCTGAAGGGCCTGTTCTGTGCTGTACTGTTCTATGTTCTATGTTCTATACCTGGATAATTGGGGCTCATTCTGGGGTAGGTGGGGCCTCTACAAACAGGATGGTCTACACCTGAACCAAAGAGATACCAATATCCTGGGGGGGTGGAAATTTGCTAATGCTCTTCGGGAGAGTTTAAACTAATTCAGCAGAGGGTAGGGAACCTAAATTGTAGTTCCAGTGTCCAGGAGGTCGAGAGTAGTGAGGATTCATGGTCACAAGAGTTCACCAGTAGGCAGGAAGGTGGTTTGAAGTGTGTCTACTTCAACGCCAGGAGCATCCAGAATATGGAGGGTAAACTTGCAGCATGGGTTAGTATCTGGGACTTCGATGTTGTGGCCATTTCGGAGACATGGACAGGAATGATTGTTGCAGGTTCTGGAATTTAGATGTTTCAGTAAGAACAGAGAAAAGGATAAAAGAGGGGGAGGTTTGACATTGTTAGTCAAGGACAGTATTACAGTGGCAGAAAGGATGTTTGATAAGGACTTGTCTACAAAGGTAATATGAGCTGATGTTAGAAACAGGAAAGGAGAGGTCACCCTGTTGGGAGTTTTCTATAGGCCTCCAAAAAGTTCTAGAGATGTAGAGGATAGAATTACAAAGATGATTCTGGACAGGAGCAAGAATAATAGGGTAGTTGTAATGGGGGACTTTAATTTTCCAAATATTGACTGGGAATATTATAGTTCAAGTACTTCAGATGGGTCAGGTTTTGTTCAATGTGTGCTGGATGGTTTCCTGTATGTAGGCAGGCCAACAAGGGGCAAGGCCACATTGGAATTGGTACTGGGTTATGAACCTGGCCAGATGTTAGACTTGGAGGTAGGTGAGAACTTTGGTGATATTGACCACAATTCGGTTACGTTTACTTTATCAATGGAAAGGGATAGGTATATACTGCAGGGCAAGAGTTATAGCTGGGGGTAAAACAATTATGATGCGATTAGACAAGATTTAGGATGCATAGGTTGGGAAAGGAAACTGCATGGGATGGGCACAATTGAAATGTGGAGCTTTTTCAAGGAACAGCTACTGCATGTCCTTCATAAGTGTGTACCTGTCAGGCAGGGAGGAAATGGTTGAGTGAGGGAGCCGTGATTTACAAAAGAAGTTGACTCTCTTGTCAAGAGGAAGAAGGAGGCTTGTGTAAAGAGGAGGAGTGAAGGCTTGGCTAGGGCACTTGTGAGATATAAGTTAGCCAGGAAAGACTTAAAGAGAGAGTTAAAAAGAGCCAGGAGGAAACATGAGAAGTCTTTGGCAGATAGGATCAAGGAAAACTCTCAAGCTTTCTGTAGGTATGTCAGAAATAAAAGAATGACTAGAGTAAGATTAGTGCCAATCAAGGATAGCAATGGGAAGTTGTGTGTGGAGTTTGAAGAGATAGGAAAGATGCTAAATGAATATTTTTTGTCAGTATTCACACAAGAAAAAGATAATGTTGTCAAGGAGAATACTGAGATACAGGCAATTAGACTAGGTGGGATTGAGGTTCACAAGGGGACGTTGTTAGCAATTCTGGAAAGAGTGAAAATTGAGAAGTTTCCTGGGCCAGATGGGATTTATCCCAAGATTCTCTGAGAAACTATGGAAGAGATTGCAGAGCCTTTGGATTTGATCTTTATGTCATCATTGTATACAGGAATAGTGCCAGAAGATTGGAGGATAGCAAATGTTATTCCCTTGTTCAAGAAGGGGGGGTAGAGACAATCCTGGTAATTATAGACTAGTGAGCCTTACCTCTGTTGTGGGTAAAGTTTTGTAAAGGATTATAAGACATAGGATTTATAATCATCTAGAAAGGAATAATTTGATTGGGGATAGTCAACATGGTAGTTCGCTAAGGGTAGGTCATGACTTACAAACCTTACTGCCCTCTTTGAGAAGGTGATGAAACAGTTGGATGAGGGTAAAGCAGTTGATGTGGTGTATATGGATTTCAGTAAGGCGTTTGATAAGGTTCCCCACTACAGGCTATTCCAAAAAATATGGAGGCATAGGATTGAGGGCAACTTAGCTGTTTGGATCAGAAATTGACTAGCTGAAAGAAGACAGAGTGGTGGCTGATGGGAAGTGTTCATCCTGGAGTTTATTTACTAGTGGTGTACCACAAGGAACTGTTTTGGGGCCACTGCTGTGTCCATTTTTATAAATGACCTGGATGAGGGCGTAGAAGTTTGGGTTAGTAAATTTGCGGATGACAATAAAGTCAGTAGAGTTGTGGATAGTGCTGAAGGATATTGCAGGTTACAGAGGGACATTGATAAGCTGCAGAGCTGGGCTAAGAGGTGGCAAATGGAGTTTAATGTGGAAAAGTGAGAGGTGATTCACTTTGGAAGGAGCAACAGAAATCAGAGTACTGGGCTAATGGTAAGATTCTTGGTATGTGGATGAGTAGAGAGATCTCGATTTCCATGTACATAGATCCCTGAAAGTTGCCACCCAGGTTGATAGGGTTGTTAACGTGGCATATGGTGTGTTAGCTTTTATTGGAAGAGGGATTGAATTTCAGAGCTATGAAGTCATTCTGCAGCTGTACAAAATTCTGATGCGGCCACATTTGGAGTATTGCGTACAATTCTGGTCACCGCATTATATGTGGAAGCATTGGAAAGTATGCAGAGGAAATTTATCAGGATGTTGCCTGTATGGAGGGAAGTTCTTATGAGGAAAGGCTGAGGGACTTCAGGTTGTTTTAGTGAGAGAAAAGGTTGAGAGGAGACTTAATTTAGACTTACAAGATAATCAGTGTGTTAGATAGGGTGGACAGGGAGAGCCTTTTTCCTCAGATGGTGAAGGCTAGCACAAGAGGACATAGCTTTAAATTGATCAATCTAGGACAGATGTCATAGGTAGTTTCTTTACTCAGAGTAGTATGGACATGGAACGCCCTGCCTGAAACAGTAGTAGACTCGCCAACTTTAAGAGCATTTAAATAGGCATTAGATAAACATATGGATGATAATGGAATAGTGAAGGTTAGAAGGGCTTCAGGTTGTTTTCACAGGTCAGCACAACATCGAGAGCGAAGGGACTGTACTGCTCTGTAATGTTCTATCATTGATTTTGTTTTACAAGATTCACTGAAACCAATCAGGTTCATCCTTCATAACTGTACTATCCATAATAGATTCACTCAGTCCTAAGTAACTCTCTCAGAGACAAAGAAAACCGCAGATGCTGGGAATCCAAAGTAAACAAGCTGGAGGCTTGAACAACACAGCAAGCATCAGGAGGTGGAGAAGTCAACGTTTCAGGTATAACTCTTCGAGAATAGAGGTGAGGATAAGGGGAGCTGCAGATAGAGGGGAAGGTTTTGAGTGGGGAGACGGTCAGAATGGTAAGGTAGTGATAGGTAAACACAGGTGGTGGGTACAACCTGGTTGGTCGATGGGAGGAATGAATCTGGTCGGTAGCTGGAAGTGAAGGTCAGAGGTGGGGCTGGGAAGGGAGTAGGAGACAGCTGGGAGGGTTATTTGAAGTTATGTGGAAGACGAGGTGTTATTCCTCCAATTTGCGGTCTGATTCGCTGTGGCAATAGAGGAGGCAGAGGATAGACATATCGAGGGAGTGGGAAGGGGAATTAAAATCGGCAGTGACCATTTCAATTCCACTTCTCACTCCTTCTCCAGCATTCAGCTTTCAGCGCTCATTATCTTAATCTGCGCATTAGAGTTAAAATTCTTGAATATTTTTAATAAAAGGTTCATTATATAAAACACAACCTTTCTTTTGAAATGCAACAATTTTATTGCCCCCTTGAAGGCAATCTAGAGGAATTCTATTGATGGAAACTAATCTCCTTGTTGATTGGCAAAGTTTTTTTTACTCTAAGGTAATTCAAGCATATTATACTGTGCATACATTCCTTGTGTAACATTATAAACTCTCTCAATCAAATTCACAGCACTCCAAAGTTTGTCTTTGGTCTCCTTGCTGCCTTCCAGACACAGTATCTGAAGGAACTCTGTCCGTGCTGGAAGGGCAAGGAATGCAATCCCAGCAGCTTTTCGTACAAGCCAGCTGTGATATTTAGCAAGGGACTGTTCATAGGCTTCAGCGCAACCGATGGACATCGAGTCATTCTCAGAGCTGGTCCTGATGTTATCAAGGAAGAGCTGCAGCCACCGCAGTGCTCGATGGAGACGGAGTAAAGTGCGGCAGCCGGATTGCAGACGGTCTCTGGGAAGTTCATGCAAGTTAACCACATTATTCGTTAATTCATAATTTATCATGGACCTCATGGAGATGTATTCCTTTCCATGCACTCCCTGCTGATGCTCAATGAGTATTCTTATTTTGCTGGTAACTTCTTCCGATATAAATCCAAATATGGTGCCAAGTGCGTTGATAAATCTGAAAACAAACCAGATTGTGTTTCAGGAACAATAGGCTTCATCATATTCGCTCAGGAGCCAAGTCATGTGAGAACGATTAGACCATTGCCAATGCCTAGTGCTGGAAAATGAGAACAGATAACGAAAACTCCTTGCTAATAACGTGCCACAATCACATCTCTTACTCAACAATCAATTACTGCATAATTAATCCTTCCTTGTTTTATCTAGTGATTCCCATCAAACACTCCCAGAACAGACATAGCAACACAAATCCCCAGCTCCACGAACAGAACTACAACAGATATAGCACAGAGTTGGAAACAGAGCAAGCAACTTCTACTCTTTTAAAAGTAAAGATCACTCTACACTGTCCCCATCAAACACTCCCAGGACAGGGACAGCACAGGGTTAGATACAGAGTAAAGCTCCCTCTACACTGTCCCCCCCATCAAACATTCCCAGGGACAGGGACAGCACGGGGTTAGATACAGAGTAAAGCTCCCTCTACACTGTCCCCCTATCAAACACTCCCAGGGAGAGAGACAGCACGATGTCCGCTACAAAGTAAAGCTCTAATCACTCTTCTAAATTGCAAGTAAACTGTCCTCAACACTGTTCCCATTAAACACTCCCACTGGACAGGTACAACACAGGTTAGAATCGAAGTAAAGTTGCCTCTATTCTTTTAAATTGGAAGTGAGGCTCCCTCAGCACTGTCACTCGCTCCCTATAATTTTTAAATGACAGTAAAACTTCCTCTACCCTTTTCTCCACAAACATGTGCAAGACAGGTACATCACGGGAGTTAGATGCTTCTGCACGCCTGTACAACATTCTCTGGATCAAGCTATGAAGTATTAATCATGCCAGTTTATGCAAACTTGGGTGTTTTAAATGTGGATCTGCCCTTCAGTAATTCTTTTTATGTATTTATATTCATGTATTATGTAGAGGGCGGCACAGTGGTTAGCACTGCTGCCTCACAACGCCAGGGACCCGGGTTCAATTCCCACCTTGGGCAACTATCTGTGTGGAGTTTCCACATTCTCCCCATGTCTGCATGCGTTTCCTCCAGTTTCCTCTCACAGTCCAAAGATGTGCAGGCTAGGTGAATTGGCCATGCTAAATTGCCCGCAGTGTTTGGTGCATTAGTCAGGGGTAAATGTAGGGGAATGAGTCTGGGAGGGTTGCTCTTCGGAGGGTCGATGTGGACTTGTTGGGCCAAAGGGCCTGTTTCCACATTGTAGGGAATCTAATCTAATTTCACATCATACATGAATATTTACCTTTATTTGGTGTTATCTAAAGAATAAGTTGGTTCTTTTGGATAGTCTTCACAAACATTTAGATTAATGAAAAGTTATTCCATGAGCTAAAACGGCTTTAACACTATCGTATGTGTAATCATCACAGACAGTGAAACATTAATAGCCGTTATTATCCACCACCCTCCCCTCTGTCATCTTTAACAAAATTTAGGCAAAAATGGGTGGACTGGATTACAAAAGATTGAAGTCAACAAACTAAGTGAGTGGTTTAGATTTGACATTTGACATACAGGAGCTGACTGTACTGGACCAGTAGCCTGTTTTTGTACTGCAATAGCTTAGCTTTTCTGGGTGTCTATGGTTTCAACAATAATTTGTCTGTGTCAGCAAAGGACTCAATTGATTTTCATAACCAGTCAAACTGAGGGTTTAAATACTCCCAAAAGTAAGAAATTTCCCTTTAAAAAGGTCCAAAAAATGGAACATGTCCTGAAAGATGTTAAGTATCCATTTAGGAAAAAGCAGTCATTTTCTTTAGTCTCTGTCAAAAATTCCTATTTAATTCTTTGTCCTATCTCAGCTAGATTGCTAACAACCTTTTAGATCAATATTTGACCCTGAGCGGAGGGTTCAATCCATCACCAAGATCACACACTGTCATTCTGTAATAAATCCTGTCTCCAAACCTGATCTCTTTCATTTACATTTATTACCTCAAGATTTGACTATTCCAATGTTTCCAGATATGCCTCCCTTAGTTAATCCAAAACTCTGCAGGCCATATATCCCATCAAATATTCCCAAAGCAAGTATGGTATGGGGTTAAGCTTCCTCTACTCTGTTAAACTGAAAGAACAGCTCCCTCTATACTATCCATATCATGCGCTGTCAGGACAGATACAGCACAAGGTTAGATACAAAATAATGCTATCTTGTACCAGCCCTCATTGAGGTATCACTCCTTGACCCACAAATGACTATAGTACGAGGTTGGCAAAGCTACAATTCATCCTTAGGCTCAAAAATCACCATGCTTTACTTCTCCATGTCTTTGTAAGCTCTTTCTGCCCTATAAACTTCTGAGAACTATATATTTCTCCAACTTTAGCCTTAAGAGGCTTAAATCCTCATTTCTCTTACCTCATGATTATTAGCTACACCATCAATTGTTTAAGCTCCAAACTCGAGAATTCTCTCGATAACCTTACCCTTGTTTTTTAAGAAATCCTTTCAAATCTTCACTTTGAGCAACCCTTTCGTTTCTTGTCCTGTTCTATGGCTCAGTGTCATCTTTTTGGCAAATCACACCCCAGTAAAGTGTCTCTTGGACATTTTTCTACATGACATGGTTTGTGATTATTAAAATGTTACTACTTGATTCAACGTTCATGTACCCTTATATTTCACAGAACACAGGAAATAGGAAAAGGCTTTCATGCCTGCTCTGCCATTCTGTAAGATTATGGCTGATCTCTCCCAGGATTCAATTCCTCTTTCCATTCAGCTTCTTATAGTTCTTACCTCCTTGAGATTTCAAGTATCTACCTACTTCCATGATTTAACCTCCACACTTCTCTGGGGCAGACAATTCCAGACAAAACTCTGGGAGGACAAATTCTTTTGCATCTCAATTTTAGGTAAGTCACTTATTGCTATGTTTCCTAGTTTTAGATTCACTCATTAGTGGAAATATCTTCTCAAAATCTAACCTGTTCAGACACCTCAGAATATTTAACATTTCAATGAGATCACCCTCCTCATTCTTCTGAACTCTAATAAACAAAGGCCTAATGTGTTTAGCCATTATTAATAAATCCAACTCCTTCATCCTAGGAACCAGGCCAGTGAATAATTTTTTTAATTGCCTCCAGTGCCAGTGTATCCTTTCTTAAATACAGAGGCTAAAACAATGCAATACTCCAGATGTGCTCTCACCAATATCCTGCACATTTGAAACAAGTCTTGCCTACTTTTAAACTCTAATTCCCAGCAGTGGGGGCCAAAATTCCATTTGCTTTCTTAATTACTTGCTACACCTGGCAACTTTTTGTATTCCATGCAAAGGACTACCCAGATCTATTTGTGTTCCAATTTCCTGGAGTCTATCTCTGTTTAAATAATAATCTGCCTTTTAATTCTTCCTCCCAAAGTGCCTAACCTTATAATTTCCTACATTAAATTTCAACTGTCAAGTTTTTGCCCATTTACTCAACATTTCCATATATCCTTGCAGATTCTTTATGTCCTATTACAACATGCCCTCCCATCTATTTTTGTCAACAAAGTTGGATGCATTACACTCTGCCCTCTCCTCCAAATCATTAATATAAATAGTAAATAATTGGGCTCCTGAGATTGAACCTTGTGGAACTCCATGAGTTATGTCTTTCCAAACTCTAGAAAGACCCATTAACCCCAACTGTCTTGTTCCCTGTATGTTAACCAATCGTTAACTCATGCTACCATATCACTCCCATAATTAAGAGTAGTAAAGATTGTTTCCTTACCTTTCACCATAATACCAACTGCATTGCAATATCTGTCCTGCTTCACTGTTGACATCCTTGTTCATACCTCATCATTCACAATTTAAGTTTTTTTAAAATCTCCTAGATTGTTTGGATGCCTCAGCCTTTTATGAGCTTCAGTTCATCAAAAACACAGTAGGTCAGGACCTATCATACACAAGGTCTCATGACCCTTTCATATTCCCTTCACCTAGTTCCCTCCAAGCTCCAATAGTTCCCCAATTCCCTGTATCCAAACTCCAGAACACATTTTTTTTGTTGTCCAGCATCCTTCAGTCATTTTTCTTCACTTACATCTCACAGATATTCTGGTCTCAACATCCAGGTATTTGTCCTGTGATCTATCTACACAGACATAAACCTACTCTTCTTTATAGAACATAAAAAAGTACAGCACAGATCAGGCCCTTTGGCCCACGGTGTTGTGCAGAGGATTAATCCTAATGTAAAATAAAATAACCTAACCTACTCACCCATGAATTCACTGCTGTCCATGTGCATGTCCAGCAGTCGCTTAAATGTCCCTAATGACTCTGCTTCCACCACCACCGCTAGCAACGTATTCCATGCATTTACATATATTTCTCTCAATACTTACCTTTGTTTTGCCAACTTCACCTGTGCTGTCAAATTAAGATGATTTGATTAATATTTTGTTTGCTTACTTTTGGAGTTCTGTCCATCCTTCAAGATAGCTTTTAAGTAAAATATCTTCATTCTTCATCAAAGAAGCTTGGAATGCAGCTTGGACCCGATTGATTTGGAAATTGCTGTTGTCACACTTCTCTCTGTGATTTTTATCCACGGAATTCATTAACTTTGAAGCATCCATGTGCTGACCCCATTCAAAGTTATGCAAGAACAAGAACAGGCTATTAAATTAGTTAATTAAACTTAATACTTATAAACTTAACAACTGTATTATCTATTATAGACTGTTCCTTTCTTCGCTTCTCTTTGTCTGTTATGTCTCTTAATGCTGCCTTTCCCTGTAGCTCTTTGGCGTAGGAATTGCAGAACATCGGCTTGCTGCATCTCAGTATTACAGATACAGTCACACTGGCAAGGCTCACAATGCACTTCATGCCCAGGTTACTTAATTCTGCATTTTATAACCTGAATGAAAAATCAAATACAAATTTTAAATAATAGCTCCTTTCACTTTACAAGGACATTTTTCAAGTTTGCAATGTGGGGACTATGGCGCAGCAACTTCTGTTTAAATGGGAGCAAGATCAATCACTGAATTTAATTATGTTGATTGAAATGCGAATGTGCCAGGATACTGCCTTTTGGAAAGTTCCCTGGGATTTTGCATGTCAACTTGAGAGGGCAGAAAAATTTGGTTTAATGTCTCATTAAAAGTATAGGCAGGGTATGTCAACAGTTTCTTCAGGAATAAGATTTCCCAAATTGCTAAAGACTCTAAGAATTGTACTTATAGGAGTAGGGTTAGGGGCAGCCAATTAAAGATGTTGGAAGTTGTGCTAGTTACATAAACTACACTGATCCATACCTAGGTACATACCTAAATACCTCCCATATTTAGGTACAGTGTTTACTTCTTAACATTTGTGGTCGATAAGTTAGTTGAGAAGATTCTGAGATAAGATATATAATACGTGACAGGGGTTTGATTAGGAATAGGCAGCATGGCTTTGTGAGTGGGAGATCATGCCTCACAAATTTGTTAGCATTCTTTGATGAAGTGACCAGGAAGGTTGACAATGGCAGAGCAGTATATGTAGTCTATATGGATTTAAGTAAGGCCTTCCACATAGTAGGCTGCTTTGGAAGGTTAGATTGCATGGAATCCAGGGTGAACTGGCAAATTGGATATACAATTGGCTTGATAGTAGGAAGCAGAAGGCAATAATGGAAGGATTCTTGTCGGATTGGAGGCCTGTGATGAGTGGAGTGCCTCAGCAGTCACTGCTGGGCCCATTACTGCTTGTTATCTATATCAATGATTTGGATGAAAATGTACAAGGCATGATTAGTAAGTTTGCTGATGACACTAAAAACAGGGGTATCATGGACAGTGAGGAAAGTTATCAGAAGTTGCAGCAGGACATTGATCAGCTGGGGAAGTGGGCTATGAAATGGCAAATGGAGTTTAACGTAGTTAGGTGTGAGATTTTGCATTTTGGAAAGTCAAATCAACATAGGAGTTTCATGGTGAATAGTAGGGCCTTAAGGTGTGTAGTGGAACAGCAGGACCCTGAGGTTCAAGTGCACGTTTCTCTGAAAGTGGAGTCACAGGTAGATAGGGCAGTGAAGAAGTCTTTTGGCACTCTGGCCTTCATCAGTCAGGGCATTTAGTATAGAATGGGAAGTTATGTGGCAGTTGTACAGAACATTGGTGAAGTCACATTTGGATATTGTGTACAGTTTTCGTCACCTTGTTATAAGAAGGATGTTATTAAACTGGAAAGAGTGCAGAAGAAATTTACAAGGATGTTGCCAGGACTCAATGGTCTGAGTTATAGGGAAAGGTTGGACAAACTACGACTTTTTTCTTTAGAGGCTAGGAGACTAAGGGGTTCCTTATAGAGGTGTATAATGTCATGAGAGCATGGATTGAGTGAATACACTTTTCTTTTTCTCAGGGTTGGGGAATTACAGACTAGAGGGCATCAGTTTAAAGTTAGAGGGGAAGGAATAAAAGAGAACCTGAGGGGCAACTTTTTTTACACAGAGGGTGATACATATACGGAATGAGCTGCCGCAGAAGTGGTTGAAGTGGGTACATTAACAACATTTAAAAAGCATTTGGACAAATACATGGATAAGGAAGGATTAGAAGGATATGGGCCAAATGCAGGGAAAGTGAGGTTGACATGGACAGACATTTTGGTTGGCATGGACCATTTTGGGCCAAAGGGCCTGCCTCTGTGTTCTAGGATTCTGTGACTTTATTGACCTCAGGTAGAACATATTGGCCACTGAAGAGGTATGGCACAGTTACACCAGAATGATCCAGGGATTAAGAAAATTAAATTGTGAGTTTATAAAATTGAGAGGAAAACTAATCAAAAGGTTCAAAGTTTGTGAGAAGGTTTGTAGCTCGGGTGCTCGAAGTTTTTGTTGCAAACGTTTCGTCCCCTGTCTAGGTGACATCCTCAGTGCTTGGGAGCCTCCTGTGAAGCGCTTCTGAGGTGTTTCCTCCGGCATTTATAGTGGCCTGTCCCTGCCGCTTCCGGTTGTCAGTTTCAGCTGTCCGCTTTAGCGGCAATTATATTGGGTCTAGGTTGATGTGTTTGTTGATGGAGTTTGTGGATGAGTGCCATGCTTCTAGGAATTCCCTGGCTGTTCTTTGTTTGGCTTGCCCTATAATGGTAGTGTTGTCCCAGTCAAATTCATGTTGCTTGTCGTCTGCGTGTGTGGCTACTAGGGATAGCTGGTCGTGTCGTTTCATGGCTAGTTGATGTTCGTGGATGCGGATCGTTAGCTGTCTTCCTGTTTGTCCTATATAGTGTTTTGTGCAGTCCTTGCATGGGATTTTGTACACTACATTAGTTTTGCTCATGCTGGGTATCGGGTCCTTCGTTCTGGTGAGTTGTTGTCTGAGTGTGGCTGTTGGTTTGTGTGCTGTTATAAGTCCTAGTGGTCGCAGTAGACTGGCTGTCATTTCAGAGATGTTCTTGATGTATGGTAGTGTGGCTAGTCCTTTGGGTTGCGGCATGTCCTCGTTCCGTTGTCTTTCCCTTAGGCATCTGTTGATGAAATTGCGAGGATATCCGTTTTTGGATAGGTGTTCCTCTTCCTCTTTTTGCAGTTCTGGTGTGCTGCAGTGTGTTGTGGCCCTTTTGAATAGTGTCTTGATGCAACTTCGTTTGTGTGTATTGGGATGGTTGCTTTCATAGTTCAGGACTTGGTCTGTGTGTGTGGCTTTCCTGTGTACCTTAGTGGTGAATTCTCCGTTTGGTGTTCTCTGTACCCTCACGTCTAGGAATGGGAGTTGGTTGTCCTTTTCTTCCTCTCTCGTGAATCGGATTCCTGTGAGTGTGGAATTGATGATCCGGTGTGTTTTCTCTATTTCCGTGTTTTTAATGATTACAAAGGGGTCATCAACGCATCTGACCCAGAGTTTGGGTTGAATTTGTGGTAAGACTGTTTGTTCTAACCTTTGCATTACTGCTTCTGCTATGAGTCCCGAGATCGGTGAGCCCATGGGTGTTCCGTTGATTTGTTCGTATATCTGGTTGTTGAATGTGAAGTGTGTTGTGAGGCACAAGTCCAGTAGTTTAAGTATGCTGTCTTTGTTGATGGGTTCAACGTCCTGTTGTCTATGTCATGTCTGTTCAGCAGGTTGGCTATTGTTTCTCTGGCTAGGGCTTTGTCAACAGAGGTGAACAGTGCCGTTACGTCGAATGAGACCATGGTTTCTTCTTTGTCTATGTGTATATTTCTGATGATGTCCAAGAATTCCTGTGTTGATTGTATAGAGTGTCTGGATCCGCTGATCAGGTGTTTCAGTTTCTGCTGTAGTTCTTTAGCCAGTTTGTGTAATGGTGTCCCTGGTAGTGATACTATGGGTCTGAGTGGGGTGTCTGGTTTGTGCATTTTAGGTAGTCCATAGAATCTGGGGGTGTTGTTGCTTTCAGGTTTCATTCTTTGTAGGTCAGACCTGGTTATCTGTCCGTTTTTTTGTAGGTTCCTCAGTGTGTTGTTTATCCTATTAGTGAGCTGTGGGGTGGGGTCAAACTCCCTCTTTTGGTAGGTGTTGGTATCTGCAAGTAGTTGTTGTGCTTTTTGGATGTACTCTGCTTTGTCCAGGATGACCGTCATTCTGCCTTTGTCTGCTGGTAGTATGATTATGTTCTTATCGTTTCTTAGTGATTTTAGGGCTTCCCTCTCCTTGGTGTTGAGGTTATGTGTTTATCTTTTCCTTGTTAATCAAAAGGTTAAAATGACAATGTAATTTAATATGATACGTACAGACAAATTATTTCATCTGATTGGAGAGATCAAGGGTTCAGAAATATTAAAATTACAGACTGTCGACTCTGGAGTGAAAGCAGCGGCAATTTCTTCTCACAGAAAATAGTGGACATTGGAAATTCTCTCCCTTGAAGACTAGTGGTCAATTGGAACTTCCCAGAGATAGTTTGATTTGTGTTGAGTGATGTTAAGAAGAAGAATGGGTCAAACTGAGCTGGCACTAGGACGGGTTTATATAGAGCTCAAGTATAGATTTGCCTTCATTTAGCTGATTGGTGCAAAATATTACAGAATTTAAAAGCTCAGATTCAAGTTATTCCGTCACAGTTTATGCTACAGACAGCTTCAACCTATTTCCACTCTATGACTATATTCTTCTGTTCTTTGTTACCATCTTATTTTAAAGACTGCCATGAGCTTTATGGAAAACAATGCAACCAGTGAAATCTTTCCTCATCTCGTAAATCAGCTTTGTATTTTATGTCCATATATCTATACCTTCTCCATAATGAGGAGATTAGAACAGTGCACAGTACTCCTCAGTGTCAACTAACCAAGGTTCTATTCAAGTTTAACACAATATTTCAGCATTTCCATTTCTTTTCCATTAAGAATGAATTTCAGCACTTTGCATTTTTATAGCCTAGAATCATAGAATCCTACAGTGTGGAAACAGGCCATTTGGCCCAACAAGTCCACACCGACCCTGTGAAGAGTATCCCAGTCGGGCCTATTCTCCTACCCTATTACTCTACATTTACCCTGACTAATGCACCTCACCTACACATCCCTGAACACTATGGACAATTTAGCATGGCCAATTCACCCTAACCTAAACATCTTGGAATGTGGGAGCAAACCGGAGCACCCGGGGGAAACCCATGCAGACACGGGGAGAATGTGCAAACTCCATACAGACAATCTAGTTAAGGTATGAATTTATTTTAGATTTAAATTATTCTTGAGCATAATTCCACAGTTCCCTGTTAGCATGTGAGAGTCCCCATTCTGAGTAAAACACCCTCTTCAACAGATGCAGAACATCATCAACAACATACAGACATATACTGACATTGGGGATAAAGGTATGATATTATTGGGGGATGGGGTTCACTGTCAATCTTACCTTGTTTTTATGATACTCATTTTCCTGGATTTCCGTCTCTGATTTCTGAGCATTTACCTGATGAGATTGGGCTGCAGGAAACAACAAAATACTAAAAATACAGTTGTTGGATATTGGTGTTTAAAGCAATCTGGATAGAACTGGTGTCAAGTACACACAGTTTCACACGGTAATATAGCAATGCATATCTGGTCAACCTCCTATATGTTGAGGTGAAGAGTCTGGAATCAATCATGCACTTTTCATCCATAGGCAACCAGTCTCTCAAAAGGCCACCAGTTGACAAGGGAACTGCTGAGTCACATCTGCCTTCTACAACTGCAGCAGCGAGTGTTTGATATCAAGCACCTTAACAAGTTAATATCAGCCCTGATATGTGGAGTAGTTGTCCTCACTGCATTCCTGTCCTGCAGTGAGACTTGCACTGTGTGTCAGTGACATATTAGAATACTAGAAAAATCATAAAATTTCCAGAACATTCTTCAGTGAGAATAGGGAACATCACACAAACATTACGTCCTTCTTAAAGCCAGCTCCACAAGCATACAGGAAAAATTGCTGCAACATCAATCACCATGAATTCTACACAATACTCAGCTGCCCCCCACCAGCTCCAGTTCTCAACTCTCAAAAGGCCAGTGTTCCAGGAGGACAAAGAAAACAGATCAAAAGCATTCTGAAGATCTCCTTGAAAGGAAACAGCATTTTCATTAATGGCTGCAGGAATCTGGAACAGATATTTCAAAGTAATGACATCTTGGCAATCAAGCTTCCCTTACAAATATACAACGTCTACCATCTAAAAGAGCAGAAACAACAGATAAATGAGGTCTCCACTTCCTGCCAGCCCTGTTGTAAGTCACACACCACTGTAGAAACCACAGCTTTTCATTTTCTTAATTTTTTATTGTGAGCTAAAATGGGAAAAGGGTTGCTTTTTAAAACCAAGGACAAAAGGAGAGAATTACTGCACTTTTAAAAACAAGTTACTGGAACGCATTATGTGTTGTGTTTACACTGTTGCTTTGGAAGTAATGGGGGTAGGTATGATTAAAATGACATGGCGTCACACTGTGCACACAAAGTGAGATTCAGCCAGCAATAGGTAACTCATTGGTTTGTGTTTGGGTGTTAAACATCATCAGTGTCACTCTAATCTTGACTCTGATCTCCAGCATCTGCAATCCTCACTTTCACCTGTCAAATGTCATCAGCTTGACAACAGCTCTCTGATTGGCTCCTGGGCAAGGGAATAGCTTGGCACTTTACAATAGAGTAGGAGAAGTTTCTACACTGCGGTGTTTCTATTTCTCTGCAGTAAAAGTACCTGAAACATAAGAACTCATGAACATAAGAACTAGGAGCATGACTAAACCAACGATATAGCCAGGAAAGGGATTGAGAATCTGAAAAGTATCTACAGAGAGCTAGGTTGGAAGCTGAAGAGCAGGACGAGTACAGTAGTGATCTCAGGTTTGCTACCGGTGGCACAAGATTGTGAGGTGAGGAACAGGCAGCGAGTGCAGCTTAACATGTGGCTGTGCAGCTAGTGCAGGAGGGAGGGCTTCAGATTTGCAGACCATTGGGATACCTTCTGGGGAAGTTGGGACCTGTACATGAAGGATAGGTTGCACCTGAACTGAATGGGTACAAATGTCCTGGGTGGGAGATTTGCTCATGTGGTTTGGGAGGGTTTAAACTAGTTTGGCAGGGGGGTGGGAATCAGAGCTACATATCTGAGAGGAGGGGTAGTTGTAGATGGGGCAGTGACAGGATGTAGTGAATCTACCGGGAAGTTTTCTCACGTGATGAAACAAAGGAATCGGTTAGAGTGTGTCTGCTTTAACGCAAGGAGTGTCAGAAATAAGAGTGATGAACTTAGAGCATGGATCAGTACTTGGGGCTATGATGTTGTGGCCATAACGGAGACGTGGGTTTCACAAGGGCAGGAATGGTTGCTAAATGTTCCAGGGTTTAGAAAGTTTAAAAAGAACAGCGAGGGTGGAAAAAGAGGAGGGAGTGAGCATTGCTAATCAGAGAGTGCATCGCAGCTGCAGAAGTTAAGTTTGTTGAGGAAGGTTTGTCTACTGAGTCAGTATGGGTGGAAGTTAGGAACAGCAAGGGAGCAGCCACCTCACTGGGGGTTTTCTACAGACCACTTAATAGCAGTAGGGAGATTGAAGAACTGATAGGCTGACAGAGTTTGGAAAAATGCAGGTGTAGCAGGGTTGTTGTTATGGGTGACTTCAACTTTCCCAATATCGACTGGAACTTCCTTAGTGCAGATGGTTTGGATGGAGCCATTTTTGTCAGATGTGTTCTGGAGGGTTTACTTACTCAGTATGTAGACACGGCAATGAGAGGAGAGATTATTTTGGATTTGGTGCTTGGCAACAAGCCAGGACAGGTGTCAGATCTCGCAGTGGGAGAACACTTTGATGACAGTGACCACAACTGCTTCATATTTACCATAGCCTTGGAGAGGGAAAGGAGCAGTTACCAAAAGATGATATTTAATTGGGGAAAAGGAAACTATGACACTATCAGACAGGAGTTGGGAAGTCCAGACTGGGAGCAATTGTTCCACAGGAAGGGCACAGCAGACATGTGGAGACTGTTTAAGGAGCAGTTGTTGCGAGTGATGCACAAATTTGTTCCTCTGAGACAGGTAAGAAGGGCTAAGATTAAGGAGCCTTGGATGATGGGAACAGAGGAGTTTCTCGTCAAAAGGAAGAAGGCAGCTTACATAAAGGTGGAGGAAACAAGGATCTAGCACAGCTTTAGAAAATTACAGGCTTGCTAGAAAGGAGCTCAGAAATGGACTGAGGAGATCCAGAAGGGGCACAACGAAGGCTTGGTAGGAAGGATTAAGGAGAACCCAAAGGCATTTTACTCATATGTGGGGAATAAGAGAATGATCAAGGAGAAGATAGGACCAGTCAGGAATAGCATAGGGAACTTGTGCGTAGAGTCTGAGCAGATATGGGAAGCCCTAATTGAGTTTTATGCTTCGGTTTTTACTAAGGAAAGGGACCTTGTTGTGAATAAGAACTTTGAGGAGCTGGGAAACAGGCTTGAACAGATCAAGATTGATGAAGTTGATGTGCTGGAAATTTTAGCAAACATTAAGATTGATAAGTCCCAAGGGCCAGACCAGATTTATCCTAGATTTCTCCAGGAAGTGAGAAAGGAGATTGCTAAGCCGCTGGCAAAGATCTTTGCTTCCTCACTCTCCACAGGAGTCATACCAGAGGATTGGAGGGAGGTAAATGTTGTTCCTCTTTTCAAGAAAGATAATAGGGAAATCCCTGGCAATTACAGACCAGTCAGTCTTACGTCTGTGGTCAGTAAGGTTTTGGAAAGTATTCTGAGGGATAGGATTTATGACTATTTGGAAAAGCATAGTGCGATTAAAGACAGTCAGCATGGCTTTGTGAGGGGCAGATCATGCCTAACTATTCTAATTGAGTTCTTCGAGGAGGTGACAAGACAGGTTGACAAAGGTTGAGCAGTGGATGTGGTGTACGTGGACTTCAGCAAGGCATTTGATAAGGTTCCCCATGGTAGGCTCATTCATAAAGTCAGGACATATGGGATACAGGGAGATTTGGCTGTCTGGATTCAGAATTGATTGGCTGACAGAAGGCAGAGAATGGTTGTAGATGGGAAGTATTCTGTCTGGAGGTCAGTGTTGAGTGGTGTCCTGCAGGGTTCTGTTCTCGGATCTCTGCTCTTTGCAGTTTTTATAAATGACTTGGATGAGGAGATTGAGGAGTAGGTTAGTAAATTTGCAGATGACACAAAGGTTGGAGGTGCTGTTGATAGTATAGAGGGTTATTGCAGGTTACAGCGTGACATAGACAGGATGCAGAGTTTGGCTGAGAAATGGCAGATGGAGTTCAACCTGGATAAATGTGAAGTGATGCATTTTGGAAGGTCGACCTTGAATACTGAATATAGGATTAAAGACAAGTTTCTTGGCAGTGTGGAGGAACAGGGGGATCTTGGTGTTCAAGTGCATAGATCCCTCAAAGTTGCCACTTAAGCGGATAAGGTTATTAAGAAAGCATATGGTGTTTTGGCTTTCATTAACAGGAGGATCGGGTTTAAGAGCTGCGAGGTTTTGCTACAGCTCTACAAGTCACTGGTGAGACCACACTTGGAATATTTTGTCCAGTTCTTGTCGCCCTATTATAGGAAAGATACAGAGGCTTTGAAGAGGGCGCAAAGAAGGTTTACCAGGATGCTGCCTGGACTGGAGGGCTTGTCTTATGAAGAGAGGTTGACTAAGCTCGGACTTT
The DNA here is from genome assembly GCF_037043375.1 of Chiloscyllium plagiosum. NCBI lineage: Eukaryota > Metazoa > Chordata > Chondrichthyes > Orectolobiformes > Hemiscylliidae > Chiloscyllium > Chiloscyllium plagiosum. The sequence goes on from NW_028270182.1 coordinate 869,256, forward strand.
TCTTTCTGGAGGGAATGAGGATGAGAGGTGACCTGATCGAGGTATACAAGATAATGAGAGGCATGGATAGAGTCAATAGCCAGAGACTTTCCTCCAGGCAAGATTGACTGGTACGAGGGGTCATAGTTTTAAGATATTAGGAGAAAGGTATAGAGGAGACATCAGAGGTAGGTTCTTTACGCAGAGAGTTGTGAATGCATGGAATGCATTGCCTTATGTGATAGTGGAAGCAGAGTCATTAGGGACATTTAAGCGACTGCTGGACATACACATGGACAGCAGTGAATTGAGGGGTGTGTACGCTAGGTTATTTTATTTTACATTAGGATTAATCTTCGGCACAATAGCATGGGCCGAAGGGTCTGTTCTGTGCTGTACTTTTCTATGTTCTATTTATGTTCTAGACAATTCAGCCCCTCAAACTTGGTCTGTTGATTCTGTTGGCTTTAAGAAGTAACCAAGATTAATTTTGAAAATAATGGCTCCTGTGAAGAAGTGAGAAAAAAAACCTGAAGCAAGGGGATTGAAGAAGATTTACTAGCATGTTACTTGGATGGGTGAGTTTTACTTTTGAAGTGAGATTGGATAGACTGCAGTTATCTTCCTTGGAGCAAAGGACATGGAGGGGAGATGTGATTGAGACGTACAAAATTATGGCGAGGAGGCATAGGCAGAGTAGACAGGAAGAAACTTTTCTCTTTAGTGAAGAGATCAATGACCAGTGAGCATATGTTTAAGGTAAGTAACAGAAGGTTTAGAGGGATGTGAGAAAAAACCTTTCAACCTTGAACTCACTGCCTGTAAGGGTGGTAAAAGCAAAAACCCTCACAATATATAGATATACACTTGTAATGCCAAGATATATAAAGCTATCAGCCAAATGCTGGAAATTGGGATTAGAATGGTTGGATATCTTTTTTGTTAACAGTGAACACTCAATAGGCAGAAAGGCCATTTCTGTACTGTAGACTCTGTGTCTGACTCTGTAAGGTCTTGGCAAGCAAAAGGAACATCTCATTAACCCCTTGTGGTCTGGCATTACTGAACTTTGTTTTTCCAGGCAAGCAAAACTAAATGCTGAGTAGAACACTCATTTGCTCCATTGTTCCTATGTCAATTCACATCCTTTGCATTTGACATTTTCTTCAAAACTAAAATGGCTGTGTATCACAGGGACATTCTGTTCAATGAAACAATGGTGAATATTTCAATTCCCAAGAGAATCGCAGACAAATCAGCAACATACCACTATTGCTTGTATGTACATCCTATGACCCATTCCCAAGTGAGTTGAGATAGAATCAGGATCATACTGATGTCATAAATGACTCAGTAAAAATTAGAATACCCAGAATCGGTAGCTGTTAATAAAACAGATTTTCAAGCCACTTGATTTCTTCCTCTTTTATACGTCTTGAAGAATGGTTAAGTTGTGCAACCAAAGTTCTGGGAGACTTGGGTGGTATACTTCATCACTGGATATTTGAAGTGCTGCTTTAACATGTCCATTTCATGTACACCATTGTAAGTATGCAGAATGTCTGAACACCCTGTCAAAAATGTCTGATTGGTCAGTGCTGTAGGCAGCAGCCTCAGAAACCTTATAGTGACTCTTGCATACATGAGGCATAGGACAAATAAATTGAATTTGAAGAATAGTTAGCTACTTCAATGCTCCTGGTGATAGTGATAAACAAATTGCAAGGTTAAGGAATGATTGCTGTCATGAAAACTGCATGATATTGTGCAAGAGTCCAGGAGCTGGGCACTGAGAGGCTTTCCCATTGGAAGCAGTACTGTTCTCTCATGCTACTCCTTATTATGATGTGGATAATATTGAAGGTAGAACACTTCAACCAACAAAGAATCATTCACATGCTTGATGGAGCAATTGAATATAACCAAAGCATCCTCCCCACCCATATCAGTGAACACCACCTATCCCTTCTATGTCAGGGCCTGGTGAATTCAGATTAGATTAACCGATATCTTAGGACCCACACCACCAACTAGAAAAAAGTCATCCTCGATCCTGAGGGGCTACCTAAAAAGGAAGGGATAGATCAGTATCCTGCACATTTCCTTAGCTGCGATGGCTCTTATGACAACCTAGTTCAACTCCTAATTACTCTGAAGAGCACTGTTTGGCAAGATAACCCAGCCATCTGAACTTTCCAACTAATTTCTCCAGGCAGTTCATTAACAAACTGAACCAACATTTTCCTGTCCGTATCTATGATCCTCAAAAACACAGACTTCCATGGAAAGTGGGAACATAAAACAATGAGCAAGTGACATATACGTACAATCCCCAATGCATACGTGGATAACCCTTTATACTTACGAAGGTTAAAGCTTGTTAGGTAGATAAGCAAGAGAAGGACTACTACAAGTGGCAGAAACCGGAGGATCTTTCCTTTGCTGCACCTCATTCCCTCCTTATTCATTTTGGGGAGATTTTTAATCAGGTTTGCAGACTTTAACCACTGTCAGACCATGTTCCATCTTCTCACTGCTCCTTCTACTGACGACTTTCAAAGTGAAGCCTTTGTTCCCTCTTGTGAAATGTTTAATCAGTGTTTTGTCTATCACTGCAAATAAAGAGATTCCAAAGTCCCATTTTCCTTCCAGCAATCATGAACTGAACACACTAGAATTTTAACAGGGGAATGTCTGCCTGTAGCATTAACATGCTGTAACATAATACTGGCACATGGAAAACTCTTTTGAAGATAGATATGGTATTACAAAATCCTGCAATGCTGGAAATCTGAAATGACACGCATTCGGTAGGGTTACATTCGACAGGAACTGCAATTCCATTTCTCCCTCCAGAGGGTGCCAGACCTGCAGAATTTTTACACCACTGTTTTTATTAGAGTTTTGACTTTCCTGATCATAGGCAGCTGCTTGACAGCCCCGGCTGAAATTTTCCTTCTGATGGTTCTGCAGATGTAAAGATGCAATAATTTAATTCACCTAGTGGTGGGGTGGCAGTGTAGTAGTAATGTTTCTGGACTAGTATTCTAGAGACCCCAAGCCAATGCCTTGGAGAGACGGGTTCAAATCCCACCACTGTGGCTGGTAATATTTAAATTCAGCCCAAGGGTTATTGTAAAAACTCATCTGGTTCTCCAATGCCCTTGAGGGAAGGACATCTGCTGTCCTACCTAGGAGTGATCTTTAACTGCCATCTGGGCAGTAACCTAACCAGCCACACCAAAACCATTGTTATAAAACCTGGGACATCCACAAAGTTATATCAGAGAATTTCCCACCATCTGGCTGTTTACAAAATTTCTACTGGGGAGCTTCTGCTCAAATCAGTGAAAAACCCAAGCAATGGAGAACAAAATCATTGCTGGGCTCTGTCACTCATTTGCTATTCACTCTAGTAAAACTCTATTAATGAAACTGGATAATGGTCTTGTTTAAATAATGGCAAAAGACAAATTATGTATTCAAACGGACAGAATCCAGATAGAATTCCACGCACCCAATACACAGCAAAATGTATGCAGTCCTAGGTGAAAAACTTCATCTTTTTTAGTCCTTTTTCTCTAACATTTCAATGTTCTCCTTAAATCAATACTGTCCACTCAGATCCCCCTTTCACTTCCTTCCCCATTTTTGCTGAACCTCGTATGATTTTATCTCAACTCAAACTGATTCTGATTTTGATACTTCAAACCAAGAATTATTGATTGGTGTATAGATTTCATCATTGACCAACAAAACTATCCATCTTCTTTTGCTTTCTTCTTGTCCTTCCAAATCTCCTTGGAAGTGTCTTGGCTCTGGTAATCATTTCTATATGTAATGCTATTGGTGCACATTTGTTTCAATTTAAGCTATAAGTTCATCCATTTGGTTAAAAAATATCACTGTCCAATGTACTTGTTATTTCTCTGCAGACTGAAAGTTTGACATTAATCAAGAACAATCTAACCCATTCTGCTCAGTAACAATGGAGTAGAATTGAAACTTGCAAATAGCATGAGTATCATCTGTCTCAATAAATTTGAAACTGAACCACTGATGCTGAGAAACGAACTATCTCAATAGATGGTACTACAACCAAGGATAACAGTCACATATTGTGATGATAATGTTCATCTATTCTAGGAGAATCCCAGTCAATTTCAGCAAATGCAACCAGGACAAAAATCTGAAATCATAGGAAAGTGAAAAACTTGACAATTAAGCAATATAATTTAAAATGAATTTAATAAGAAATGAAATCTCTACTATTAGCTCACTTTAACTGCCCTATTCCCCATTTTGTTTTGTTTATATTGAAGATTTGCGATCAGAGCTTGATCTGCCATGGACACCAGCTGCTGTTGGGTTCGAAGTCTTCCCATGCAACGATTGCACTCGACCACGTAGTGGCACTTTTCCACGTCCCGTATTTAACCATTGGTTCTGAAAACAATTGCAGTTGTTCAAGTATCAGTCAAAATAATAACATTTATCTGCATCTCTGTTGTGACCTTCTATATTCTCATAAAAACATTGCCCATCATACAAGTCCACTATCCCACTTTTAATACAGTAATACTAGTAAGCTAACCTTCTGCTGCACTTTTGAAATTATGACCACACTAGTCTTCTGAAAATTTCTCTGTTGTCCAATGGATAGGACTGTTTTTGCCTGGTTCCGTCCAGTCATAGTCAAGGAATCAACTTTAATGGTCTCTCTTCTCATTCCCACAGCAATGTTCTGTATCTTCCCAAATATAATTTCTCAGCATTCTCATTTTGAACACATAAGCTGCCTCATGGCAATGTTATCAAAACCACAACAGCAAACTGCACAGATACATCTTTAATCAACCTGTTTTGACATGTTATGATGTAGGATCTGACCTAATCCTTCTGTCCAAGTGGTAGAGACTCTACTATAGTGCACAAGACTGTACAATTCCACATATACATTCAAAATTCATTTCCACTTAACCAGCAGCACCTCTTGATTCCTCCACAGTGATTTACTATGTTGCTCATCAGACAGAAAGAGTTCGAAATCTTCAAGGATAATTGCAAAGACCAAAGCCATTGTCTGAAATCTCCACCAGAATTTGTTTAACCTCAACTTGAAGAGCAATCTCTTCAAGGCAACTGTGATCAAACAAACTGTTGCAATGTTGCAAACCTTGGAGACCCCAAAAACAAGTTTGTAACCCAATATCTTCTCCACCACCAAGCAGCTAATTTCTTAATTGACTGGACAGCGGGTTTGTGATGCAAAGTGACACCAACAACACAGTTTCAATTCCCACATTGGCGAGGTTACCATGAAGATCGCACCTTCTCAACTTTGCCTGAGGTGTGGTTACACTCAGGTTAAACATACCACCAGTTATCTGTCTCTCTTATGAAATAATAGGCCTATGGTCTTCTGGGACTGTGGTGACTTTACCCTTTAACTTTCTTTTCCAGAATAAATCAGCCTTTTCTGTCATCGCCACAGCCCATTCTCTACTGAAATCTTCATTGTGTTAGTTCTGGAGTTGTCTATCAAATGCACCTTTGCTCCCTCCCATCTTCAACACTACAGAAAAGTCAGGTCATCCAAATCTTACTTGTTTGGATCCTTAAAGCCCCACCAAGTCCTGTTCCATCATCACTCCTGTGCTTGCTAACTTACACTAATCATTAATTTGGCAACACCTCAAGTTTTCAAATCCTTCTATGGTCTTGCTTCACCTCATCCCTAACCTCCTACACTCTGCAACATTCAAGATCTCTGCACCTCCCTATTATGGCTTCTTGTGTTTTGATACTTTTTTCATTCCTTTTTTGGGCGTGGACATCACTAGCTGGGCCAGCACTTATTACCGGTCCCTAGCCCCCCCTTGAGAAGGTGGGGGTGAGCTGCCTTCTTGAACTGTTGCGGTCCACCTACTGTGGGTTGACTCATAATCCCATTAGAGAGGGAATGCCAGGATTTTGATCCAGTGACAGTGAAGGAACAGAGATATATTTCCAAGTCAGGGTGGTGAGTGACTTGTAGGGGGAAGTTGAAGGTGGTGATGTTTCCATGTACCTGCTGCCCTTGTCCTTCTAGACGGAAATGGTCATGGGCTTAGAAGGTGCTGTATGAGGATCTTTGGTGAATTTCTGCAGTGCATCTTGTAACTGGTACAATGCTGCTACTGAGCATTGGTGATGGAGGGAGGGGATGCTTGTGGATGTGGTGCCAATCAAGTAGGCTGCTTTACCTGGATGGTGTCAAGCTTCTTGAGTGTTGTTGGAACTGTCCCCATCCAGGCAAGTGGGAAGTATTCTGTGCCTTGTGGATGGTGGGCAGAATATGGATATCAGGAGGTGAGTTACACGCCACAGTATTCTCAGTTTCTGACCTACTCTTGTGTGGCCATTGTATTTATGTGGTGAGTCCAGCTGAGTTTCTGGTCAATGATAACCCCCAGAATGTTGATAGTGGGGGACCAGACTGATAGTAATACCATTGAATGCCAAAGGGAAATGGTTAGGTTGCCTCTTATTTGTGATGGTCATGCCATAGCATTTGTATGGCGTGAATGTTACTTGCCATTTGTCAGCCCAACCCTGGATGTTGTCCAGTGTTATGAAGTTGAAGGTGTGTACTGCACCTTTAAGAGAGAGTTAATGTTGCTTTGCACAGAGCTTGCAAACACCTGCCATATGACTAGCTAGCAGTCTCAGAGTGCACAGGAAAATTGAAATTATGTAACATTTGGCTGTGAACTAGATACCTGAGTTGTATTGACAACAATTTGAATCTAGCCAATCATTTTATATTATGCCCCAGGATAATTGATTTTTGCCAACCTTGAACCAATGAGAAGATCCAATGTTCGGGGTATAAAGAAGCAAACAGTTTGAATGTTAGACAGGGTGTAACTGCCATTCAAAACACTCTCTCTCTATCAAAAGGTACCTTTTGCATAGGAAACATCTTTGCAGTAAAAGCCAGAAGATGACCCAGGGAAATCTTCAGCCAAAAGGAGATGACAGCCACTGTGCGGTTTTGAAATCAAGTTGATGTAATTTTAATATGGGTTTTGATTGGAACAGTATATTGTTATCGAGTTAGATACAGATGAAAAACATTTGAGAAAGGAGGCTTAAACTTGTAAATAATTATTGTTTAAATGTTTACTTTTAGAGTTAAAGAGTAAATTTATATTATTTTCTTTAAATAGTGGAATTTGGGAATTCTCCAACACTTGGTTTGACAGATGATGGGCGAGGTGAGCTTTTCTGCGAGTTTGGTTTAATTAGCAGAAGGGTTCTCCACCATGTTGTAACACCAGATCTTGTTGCATTTAAACACGGACTGCTTCATAATCTGACAAGTGGCAAATGGTGCTAGACCTTGATGATTGCACAGTGAGCATCCTCACTTTTGACCTTATGACAGAGGGAAGGTCATTGATGAAGCAGCTGAAGATGGTTGGGCCTAGAACACTACCCAGAGAGACTCCTGCAGAGATGTCCTGGAGCTGAGATGACTGACTTCCAACAACCACAACTCATCTTCCTCTGCATCAGGTATGACTCCAATCAGTGGAGAGTTTGCCCCCGATACTCATTGATTCCAGTTTTACTAGGGCTCCTTGATGTCACACTCAGTCAAATGAAGCCTTGATGTCAAGGGCTGCCACTCTCACCTCTCCTCTGGAATTCAGCTCTTTTGTCCATGTTTGAACAAAGGCTATGAGGTCAGGAGCTGAGTGACTCTGGCAAAACCGAAACTGGGCATCAGTGAGCAGGTTATTGCTGAGCAGGTGCTGCTTGATAGCATTGTTGATGACCCCTTCCATCAGTTTACTGGTGATGGAGCGGTAATTGGCCAGGTTAGTTTTTCCTTGCTTTTTATGTACGGGGCAACTTTCCACATTGTTGGGTAGATGCCAATGTTGTAGCTGTACTGGATCAGCTTGGCACAAGTCTTCAGTACTATTGCTGGAATATTGTCAGGATCTATAGCCTTTGCAGTATCCAATGTCTCCAACTGTTTAGTAATATCATGTGGAATGAACAGAATTTGCTGAAAACTGGTATCTGTGATGCTGGGGACCACTGGAAGAGGTGAGATGGATTGTCCACTCCACACATCCGGATGAAGATTGCTTCAAACGTTTCAGCCTTGTCTTTTGCCCTGATATGCTGGGCTCCTCCATCATTGAGGATGGGGATATTTATGGAGCCTCCTCCTTCAGTACATTGTTTAATTCTCCACCACCATTCACAACTGGATGTGAAAAGACTGCAGAGCTTTGAACTGATCTGTTGGTTGTGGAATCGCTTAGTTCTGTCTATCACTTGCTACTTCTACCATTTGGCATGAAAGTAGTCCTGTTTGGTAGCTTCACCAGGTTGACACCTCATCTTCAGGTATGCCTGGTGCTGCTCCTAGCATGCCCTCCCACACTCTCCATTGATCCCTGGCTTGACGGTAGTGCTTGAGTGGGGGTTATGCTGGGCCATGAGGTTACAGATTGTGTTGGAGTACAATTCTGCTGCTTTTGATGGCCCACAGCACCTCATGGATGCCCAGACCAGAGTTGCTAGATCTGACCGAAGTCTGTTCCATTTAACAATGATAGCGCCACACATTATGGGTATTCTCAATGTGAAGGCGGGACTTTGTCTCCACAAGGACTGCACAGTGGTCATCTTACCAATACTGTCATGGACAGATGTATCTGCAGCCAGCAGATTGGTGAGGATGAGGACAAGTATGTTTTTTCCCTCACCACCTACCACAGACCCAGTCTAGCAGCTATGTCCTTTAGCACCCGATCAGTTCAATCAGTAGTGCTGCTCTTGGTAGTGGGACATTAAAATCCCCCATCCAGAGTACAATGTGTATCCTTGCCATCCTCAGTGCTTCTTCCAAGTGTTGTTCAACCTGGAGGAGTACTAATTCATCAACTGAGGGAGGACGGTATGTGGTAATCAGGAGACTTCCTTGACTTCGTGTGACCTGAAGCCATGAGATGTCACGGGGTCTAGAGTCAAATGTTGAGGACTCCCACAGCAACTCCCTCCCTACTGTATCTCACTGTACCACCACCTCTGCTGGGTTTGTCCTGCCTGTGGGGCAGGACATACCCAGGGATGGGGATGGTGATGGTGGTGTCTGGGACAATCATACCTTACAGACAATGTCAGATTTTTGCTTGACTAGTCTGAGAGACAGCTCCCCCAATGTTGGCACTAGCCCCCAGATGTTAGTAAGGAGGACTTTGCAGGGTCAACAGGGCTGATCTGCCATTGATTTTTCCAGTGCCTAGGTCGATGCCAGGTGATTAGATTACTTAGTGTGGTAACAGGCTCTTCGGCCCAACAAGTCCACACCGACCCTCCGAAGTGCAACCCACCCAGACGCTACCGGCAATTTAGCATGGCTAATTCACCTAACTTGCACATTTTTTTTGGATTGTGGGAGGGAACCGGAGCACCCGGAGGAAACCCATGCAGACACAGGGAGAATGTGCAAACTCCACACAGAGTTGCCTGAGGCGGGAATTGAACCCAGGTCTCTGGCGCTGAGGCAGCAGCGCTAACCACTGTGCCACTATACCGCCAGTGATCTATCCTGTTTCATTTTTTGAGACTTTTTAGCGATTGGTACAACTGAATGAGCTAATGGTAAGAATCTTGGTAGTGTAGATGAGCAGAGAGATCTCGGTGTCCAGGTACATAGATTCCTGAAAGTTGCCACACAGGTCGATAGGGTTGTTAAATTAGCATACAGTGCCTTAGCTTTTATTGGTCGAGGGATTGAGTTTTGGAGCTATGAGGTCATGCTGCAGCTGTACAAAACTCTGGTGCGGCAACACTTGGAGTACTGCGTTCAGTTCTGGTCACTGCATTATAGGAAGGACGTGGAAGCTTTGGAAAGGGTTCAAAGGAGATTTACTAGGATGTTGCCTGGTATGGAGGGAAGGTCTTATGAAGAAAGGCTGAAGGACTTGATGCTGTTTTCGTTAGAGAGAAGAAGATTGAGAGGTGACTTATATGTCTCACTAAGATAATCAGAGGGTTAGATAAGGTGGAGAGTGAGCCTTTTTCCTCAGATAGTGATGGCTAGCATGAGGAGACTAGTTTTAAACTGATGAGTGATAGATACAGAACAGAAGTAAGGAGGTCATTTTTTTTACTCAGTAGTAAGGGCTGCCTGCAACTGTAGTAGACTCGCCAACTTTAAGAACATTTTAACGGTCATTGGATAAACATATGGAGCAAAATGGAATAATGTAGGATAGATAGGCTTCAGATTGGCCCTCGATGTTGTGCAGACCTGTGGAACCAAAGGGCCTGTACTGCGCTGTAATGTTCTATATTGAATGGCTTGTTAGGCCATTTCAGAAGGCAATTGTGAGTCAACCACATTGCTGTGGATCTGGAGTCACATGTGGACCAGACCAGGTAAAGATGGCAGATTTTCTTCCCAGCTTCTTTAGTGAACCAGATGGGTTTTTCTCCAACAATCGACAATGATTTCACGGAAATCAGTAGATTCTTAATTTTAGACCATTTTTTTAAAAATTGAATTCAAATTCCACTCTGTCATGGTGGGATTCGAAGCCAGGTCCCCTGAATATTATCAGCTGTCTGACACCTACTTGGGTCCTACACTCTAAAATTCCCTTCCTATACCTTTCTCCTCCTTCAAAAATATTTCTTAAAATCTATTTTCCAACCATGCTTTTGAATACCTTTTCCTAATATATTTTATTTTCAATGTTCTTTTGAATCACTTAATGTTTCATTATGTTTTACAATTAGAATAGAATATCCTTTGGTTGTCAAAAATTATGCAAAGTTGTTTTTATATTTGGCATGTCAAACTTTACAAAGCAGAGCAATTAACTGATAAAGTCACTATCGATAAAACATATGTTTGTTGTTCTTCCCCACTTACATTGCTTCCACTGCCAGAAAATATTGTTGTTAGGCCTTTAGACTGTTGTATCGGCCTCAGGACTTTTCCAGCCTTCAGCTCGCACAACAGCTCTTCGTTGCTTGAAGAAGGGGAGGTCATGTTAAAATACATTTGCCCTGCAAAGTGAGTAAGTAATTTTTGTTACAGCCAGATACAGTATATGCTAACCAGAGATTGTACAATACAGTCACGTATATGCTAACCAAGGATACATTTGTCTGGTGAATGTCCATCAGACAATGGACAACAACAATAAACCTGTGCTAAATATGTAAATATGGACTGCACAGCAGAAGATGACTAAAATTAGTGTCTCCTCAACCTGATTTGAGCATTTACTGTCAGTAGAGAAAAAGGCTAATTACCATCCATAAAACACTAACAACCTTAGTCTGTCGAGTGGAGGTGTAAAAGTTATATTTCTTCTTTGGTTGGTACATAAGAATTTCATGTAATTTAGTCCAATAGGTCTAATGCTGGTGTTGTTTCATACAAATGCCCACATACCTCAATTCATTTCAGCCAATTGCATAGCCTTCTACACACAATAGCCTACTCCGTAATCCAGAAATTGTTAAGATAAAGATGATAAAAGAAACAGTTTTGGAATAAAAGTTTCAATTGATACAAAGTATGATCTGAAATTTAAAATTTTGCTACTCCAAGTATTCTGCTGTCATCATGACGGAGGTTATTATTTAATAGTGAAGAATGGATAGATATGTATTGTAGAAATTGGTCAGAATTTGCAGAGTTGAGATAGTCTAAATTCATTCCACACAGCAGCCTGGGTACAAAATACCAAATAGGTGAGGTTGGATTTTAATGTTTTGTATCTGAAACATACATCAGATCAGGACATACTCTCGTGTCCACTTTCAAAAAGAAAATTCCACCACTGAACTGACCTTCACTTGGAAACCGAATGGGAGATGTTGTCCCATTACATGCTGGTGGAGGAGACATTGGATAGTTGGGTTGTGGAAGGGATGTTGGCACTATGCTGTGGCTGTAAGATGATGGAGAGTCCTGAAATGTTTAAAAAAAAAAAGTCATTAATAGCAAAGTCAATTGAAGACAGCATATGACCAAATATTCAATTCAAGACCTCTATAACATTTCAACTGAAATGTTGGGCCAATTAGAGAAAAGTCACTTCAACTCAAATTCTCCACGTCACAGGACATTGGGATCACTTTAAATTGGATTTAACACAAACACTTTCTCTGATTTTCAAAACACACCCACATGAGCGGTGTATAGAAATGCTGAACAGCATTACCCCGAATGTCCTGATAATGTATTCATTAAAAGTGAAAACATGGGGGGGGGGGGGGAAATCAGTTAGCTGAGTTTACTGGACAGCTGATTTACAATGCAGAGTGTTATGAGGTTGAAAGTGTGTACTGTACATTTAGGAGAAGAAATGCTGCTCTGAATGGAGAGATTACAAGTGATATGACTAGTTGGCAGTCCCAGCGAGTCCTGAAAAATTGATAACATGTAACATTTATCTGTGAAAGGGATACCAGAGTTTTTGGTTGCTGTTTTGAGAATTTGAATTTAACCAGTTCAAGTTATTCCCCAGAATACTAAAATCCAATCAAGTTTGAATTTATTATTTTGCCAACAATGAAATGATCCAATGTTAGGGAGGCATAAAATGCAGGCCTTTTGAAAATTGGTCAGAGAGCAACCACCATCGAGACAGAAACACATGGAGAGCTAACATCTTGCTCTCTGAGACATTAGGAAACACTCTCTGTCAAAAAGGTACTTTTTCATATGAAACATTCTCAAAGTAAAAAGAAAGATGACGACCCAGGATAGTCAGCATTCGGAAGAGTGGCATCACAGAAGATGAGAATAGCTGTGTGGTTTTGAAATTAAGTTGATGTAATTTTAATAAGTGTCTTATTGGAACAGCATATTGTTAGAGCTGGAGGCAGATAATAAACAGTTAAGAGAAAGGGGGCTTAGAATTGAGAATTGTTGTTTAATGTTCACTCAGTTAAAAAATAAATTGAAGTTATTTTCTTTAAATAGTACAATTTGAGAGTTCTCAATCACTCCCATTTTAACTGATTCCAAGGAGAGGGGGATTCTTCTGGGTGTTTGGTTTAATTAACAGAGGGCTTCACCCGTGTTGCAGCAAGACTGATGCCAACAGTGTGGGTTCAATTTCTGCACAAACTGAAGTTATTATTAAGGATTCTCTTTCTCAACTTATCTCCTCACCTGAGGTATGGTGACCTTCCAGTTAAACTACATCAAGTTATTTCATTCTAACGATAGAGCAGTCCAACATTGCAAAAAAGTAGGTAAAACATGTCAGCGTTCACACAAATACCTCTTTTTGCTGTTCAGACAAAAGACTGATCCACTAATGTGCATCTGAAGTCCAGGTGCCAGTGAGAAGTCATTTGAAGGGTTAAACTTACTATGGTCTCATATCTTTGTGCAGGCGTAATTTTTTTGAAAATTCATTCATGAGTTGTGTGCAATGTAGGCAAAGCCATCGTTTATGGTCCGGAGGGCAACTGCCACCAAAAGTCACCCACGTTACTCTGATCTGGATCCGCATGTAGGCCAGAGCAAATAAAGACAATAGATGTTGGTTCTGCTGGATCAGCATTGGTCATGGCTCCCCATTGACTGAAATGCGTCTATGTTCAAATGAAACAAGATCTACACAATATCCAGTTGACAAGTGGCAAGTAAAATTTGCACCACAAATGCAAGCAATCTCCATCATCAACAAGAAAGAATTTAACATTGACATTCAAAAGTGATACTATTTCTGAATCTCTGACTATCAACATACTTGGGATTACCATTGATTAGAAACTCACTGGACTCACCACATAAATGCAGCAGCTACAAGAACAGGTCAAAGGCTAGGAATAATGCAGCGAGTAAAATCTCCTGAATCCCCAAAGCACAAGTCAGAAGTGTGATGGAATACTCTCCACTTGCCCTGGATGGGGGCAGCTTTAACAACTTTCAAGAAGCTCGACTCCATCCAGAACAAAGCAATCCACTTGATTGGCACCACTTCCACCAACATCCAACTCTTTCCATCACTGACACTCAGTAGCAGCAGTATGTACTATCTACAAGACACACTGCAGAAATTCACCAAAGATTCTTAGACACCAACTTCCAAACTCTTGTCCACTTCCCTCTAGAAGGACAAAGGCAGTAAAAACAAGGAACACCACCACCTGCAGCTTCTCTAAGCCACTCACTATTATGACTTGGAAATAGATCTCTATTCCTTCACTGTCACTGGGTCAAAATCCTAGAATTCCCTCCCTAATGGCATTGTAGGTCAAACCACAGCATGTGGACTGCAATGGTTCAAGAAACAGCTCACCATCACCTTCTCAGGGCAACCAGGTCAGGCAAAAATGCTAGCCAGCCAGCAATGAACATCCCACGAACGAACAAAAACAAAAAGTTTCATGGTCATCGTTTTACTAACTTCATATTGCACAATCGGTCAGGAGGTTCAAATCTGGGCCTCCAACACAACACCTGGGCCTAAGGTAGGAACAGTCTAAGCTAATACCACAAGGCCATGATCCTTTGGCAGCTCGTTGGACAGTCTGTGATTAGGTGGCAGATCTGAAGGGTACCTTATTCCTACCACTGGAATTCAAGGATCATTATTTCTTGCACCCCTTTAGCAGGTGTTGGTGGGTCATCACCTTAAACTGGTGCAGAAGATATGGTTTATACAATTCCCTTTGAACAGTGACATTAAGAGTAAACCACATTTTCACAGCATTGCAGTTATATCATACCCATCTGAGTAACGACAGCAGACTCCTCCAGCCACCACAATCATCAATAGCAAAGCAGCTGGGTATTCAATAACAGACTAACAGCAACATTTATTGACATCAGTAGCTAGTTTTAAAACAATCTTACCATTTCTTTATCCATGTTTCTGTTTGTGGGAAATGTCTCATGCACTGAGGGTAGTGTAGCAATTATTCCAAACTTTTCCGGACAGTGATCAATTCTCCAGTATAGATACAACTGTTCTAAAAAGCAGGAAACTGTAGCTTCCTCTGAAACAAGATATCAGAACACACAATGTGTTTGCAACAGATATTCAAGGAATATTTCATGTGCTCAGTCACATATCTAAAGTAAATACAAGCAAAAGCACCAAGTAAGAAGTGATAAAAAAAGGCATCAAGGCTGCATCTAAACTCCAACCCATGTGTACTCTATCATGGACTCGTCCGACTTGGTTCATATCTTTCATCCAACAATATAGAGTCTCATCATTGACTTTAACCCACCAAATTAAGATCCTTTAGTAATGCATGTGGTTCTTATCACTTCTCACCAGAAACTGATTCAGGCAACTGCTGCTCCAGTCTTACTGTCTACCACTAACAGTGTTATATAAAAATATATTAAATAATAATGAATGTGCAATCAATAATCCAGAAATTGAGAAACATGCAATTTTTGGAACACAAAATGCAATTAGCACACTACTGGGGTCTGAAGTTAAAGTTTGACAATAAAATTTGGTTATCGTGCCATAACAGTGGAAAATTGAGATTGTGGAGCAGCTCTATTTCAACAATATTGTCACATCACAAAGACTGGAAAAAGATGCTCTGAAAAGATAATTGTAAATGAGCATTATAATGACATTTTCTGATAGTAAATTCCATATGAATACTCACTAATGAAAGCAAAAGTGTAACATATCCCTCCCAACTCAGCACCACCCTCTTGAACAGTCCTACCTGTCCATCTTCCTTCCCACCTATCTGCTCCACCCTCCTCTCTGACCTATCACTTTTGCCCTCACCTTCATCACATTCCCAGCCAACTTGCACACCCCCTCCTGTTTATCTCTCACCCCCCTCGGCCCACAAGCCTAATTCTTGATGAAGGACTTATGCCCAAGTATGATGGGGAATTCTCTTGCTCCTCAGAGGCTGCCTGACTTGCTGTGCTTTTCCAGCACCCCATTCTTGGCTCTGATCTCCAGCATCTGCAGTCCTCACTTTCTCCCAGATTAAGCAATGGGTCACCACAGAGATTTAGTCACTGTTACACCATGTCTGATCATTGCAGAAATGTTAAAATCCAACTCAGCTTGTCAGTAGTTATACAAAGGAACATTATATAACAAATGCATATCTAATGGATGATGCACCCAGCAGTAGCCTGAAGTGCTCCTGTAGAAAACTGCAACAGGCTCCAGGACACTGTCTAATTAGAAGGTGTCAATGACATTCATTTCTTCAACAATATTCTAAAATGCAGCTTGGCTTCAGTTGTCAGAATAAGTTGGATTGTATTTATCTGGTGTATGAAGAACACTTTCGTAAAACGTGCAACGCTTTACACACAAATTAAATTTGAACTTGCATATTTAGGTTCATAATTTCTCTGGAAGCCATTAATTGAACCAAAGGAAACAAACAGCTAGGACCCAAGTTAACAAGGAAGTTAACATCATATCTCCCTAATTAATCAGATTGAATAACTGAAATAAACAGCACATAAATGAAAAATAACATATATATGTATGCATGAATTCGATGTCAAACAAAGCAGAGAAAGAGAAAAAACTAGAAATAAAAAGCGTGTTTAAAAAGGAATACAAAACAAAATCTCCCCTTGAAGATGTCTAACAATTGGGTGACACGGTGGCTCAGTGGTTAGCACTGCCGCCTCACAGCACCAGGGACTCTGGTTCAATTCCTGCCTTGGGCGACTATCTGTGTGGAGTTTACACATTCTGCCTGTGTCTGCGTGGGTTTTCTCCAAATGCTTCGGTTTCCTCCCACACTCCAAAGATGTGCAGGTCAGGTGAATTGGCCATACTTAAATTGCCCATAGTGTTAGGTGCATTCATCAAAGAGAAATGGGTCTGGGTGGGTTACTCTTCAGAGGATTGGTGTGGACTCGTTGGCCGAAGGACCTGTTTGCACACTGTAGGGAATCTAATCTAATTAAAAACTGAAGTGAGACTCTGCTCCAAAGTTTGATTTTAGAGAAAGAGAGATTGAATGACAGTAACTAACACACAGTCATCAAAATACTGCCTAGACCAAAACAGAAAAATACCTTATGGTCCCTTTTACTGGTTACTAGCACACATTTTTAAAAAGTCCATTATGGGAGATGAGCATTGTTGGTCTGGCCAGCATTTATTGGCCTTTGGATTGTGACAGCAAGCTGCCTTGTTGAACCTTTGCACTCCATATAGTTAAGCTATTAGGTCAGGGGCTCCAGGATTGTCTATTTCTAAATCAGGTTGGGTGTGCCTGCTGCCTTTTCAGCTTCTTGATGATAGGGCTGGGAGATACTGTTAAAGAAACAGTGGTGAGTTGTTGCAGTATATCTTGTAAACGTTGATGGAAAGGACCGTAATGAAACAACTTGCTTCAGCCTGATGGGTTTGAGCTTTGCATTTTGGACCAAAAAGGAATAAATCAGGATATTTTCTAAATGGTATGAAGTTAAATAAGAGGCTTGTGGGTTCAACTGCGCAGATTTTTAAATGTCACAAACAGGCGCATAAATTAGTGAAGAAAGGCAGCTCCTGTATCTAGAGAACTGGAATACAAGGATGCAGAAGTTATGCTGCTGTTATACAAAACCTTAGCTAGACCTTACTTGGAGTACTGTGAGCAGATCTGGGCACCACACCATAGGAAAAATATAAAGGCCTTAGAGGGAGTACAACGTAGGTTTACAAGAACGATATCTGGACTCCAGGGATTAAATTACAGGAGAGATTATACAAATCAGATGTTTCCTCTGGAGTTTAGAATGTCAGGGGGTAATCTGATCAAAGTCTCCAGGATATTAACAGCACGGGCCAGTGACCAGAACTCTATTTAATTCTAAATGAAGAAAGTTTTGTCTGTTGGTGGCGTTTCTCCGCCCCTCCAGTGTGTATTTCGGTTAATATGCGGAGTTCAATATGCTGTCAAGACCCAGACTCACCTGGGAAATCTAGGCGGGTATTGCCTTTTAATCCCCCCCAAATTGAGTTCTTTGAAATGCCTGGTCCTATTAACCAGGTCTCTCAGTCAGCAAAGTTTACTCCGGCTGAAATGGTCTTTAGTTTCGTCAGTAATTGACAAAGGTCAGTGGATAGTGTGCAGCTATGAGTGTACACACTGTACGGAGAGGTCACGCCCATAGCTGACGACTTTAATATTTATTTTCAAAAACGTAGGTAAATTGTGAATGAGCTGCGGAGGGAGGCTGAGCAGAGTCTTTTATGAGATTGCAAAAACCCACAGACTAATGAAGGAGTAAGGGTTAATGATATCACATTTTGAGTTTTAAAATCTCAAATCATATAGGGTCCCCGACCCTGAGTAAAAGGGAGAAAGATTTCCCCCAATCTTACCTGCGACAGTTGTCCTCTGGAACTCTGCCAAATCTCCCTGGACCAGGCAGAAGACGAGGGAGTTGGGGTGGTGAGACCGATATTTTCACCAGTCCTTAACATTAAAACACTGAAGCTCGATCTCCCCTCTCTACCGGCATCTGCTGTCGATCTTGTAAATTATTAACTTTGATTCTGAACAGGAAAGGAGGTTGAAACCATATCAACACCTTTGGCACTGCCGTTGAACTTTCTTGGCTGGGAGTAATCACAAGATCTTTAATTAGCTGCTTTGGTCTATGGGAACCCGATATCTGTTTCAGCGTCATTTAAAAGGGCAACATCCCAGACCCACAGAGGCCAATGAGAAAATATGTTTCACCCAACGTAACCGTTAACAATCATGAAGAGAGGGTCACTGGACCCAAAACGCTGACTCTGCTTTCTCTCGACAGATCCTGCCAGACTTGCTGAGTTTCTCCAGCAATTTCTGTTTGTTTTTGTGTCTTAACAGCCTTCTGGCATGACGTCGTCACTGTTCGATTGTGAGGGGAAAATAGTGTTTGACGAATGCATGAAGATTGTTTGACGATATTACTAACCAAATTAATGAGGACTAGATTGACAGAGCAAACTTGGGTTTCAGAAGAGTTTTGATGAAGTCCCTCATAGGCGCAAACACGCCTGGAAAACACAGCAGATTCTGCAGCAACTGTCGACAGAAACAGAGTTAGCATTTTAACTCCAGTGATCCTTCGTCAGAAACATAGGAGATTGGTTAGAAAAATGAAAGCACACATGGTTGGTGAAAATGTTCTGGCTTGGATTAAGGCTTGGCTGACAGAAAACAGAGAGTAAAAACAAATGGGTCATTTTTGGAGTGGGAGGTGCTGACCAGTGGGATGCTGCAGGGATGAATGTTTGGACCCCAGCTGTCCACAACATACATTAATCATTGCGATGAGGGAATCAAAAGTAATATTTATAAAGGTTTTTATCATAACAAACCAGGTGAAAGCCTGAATGGTGACGATAATATAAAAGAGTCTTCAGGTGATTTAAACGAGTTGAGTGAGTGGGCAAATACATGGCAAATACACTCTAGCATGGGTAAATGAATTATCTGGTATGATAAACAGAATGGCAGAGTACTATTTAAGTGGTGAAAGATTGGGAAATGTTGACAAACAAAGAGACCTCGTTCACCAGTCATTGAAAGCAAGCAAAGCAAATGCAGCAAGCAGTTAGGAAGGCTAATGGTATGTTCGTCTTAGATGTATGAGGGTTGAGTATAGAACATAGAACACAGAATAGTACAGCAAAGGAGCAGGTCCTTCAGCCCACAATATTTTGCCAAACATGACACCAAATGAAATAATCCTTTCTTCCTGCCATTGGTCCATATTCATCCATTTTGTTGATATTCATGTGCTTATCTAAAAGTCCCTTAAATACTCCAATTGAATCTGCCTCCCCACCACCCCTGGCAGTGTGTTCCAGACTCCTACCACTCTCTGTGTAAAAACTAGTCTCTCATGTCTCCTTTGAACTTTCCCCCTCTAACCTTAAATGCATGCCCCCTCGTATGTGACATTTCAGTGCTGGGACAAAGATACTGACTGTTAACCCTATCAATGTATCTCATAATTTTATAGACTTCTATCAAATCTCCCCTCAGCCTCTGCCACTCCAGAGAAAACAACTTGAGTTTTCTCTAGCTTCTCCTTAGAGCTCATACCTCTAATCTGGGTATCATCTTGATAGACCTCTTCTGCACTCTCTCCAAAGCCTCCACATCCTTCCTGTAGCGTGGCAACCAGATTGAATGCAATACTCTAAGTGTGGCTGAACCAAAGTCTTATAAATCTGCAGCATGACATCCTCACTCT
Organism: Chiloscyllium plagiosum; assembly: GCF_037043375.1. Taxonomy (NCBI): domain Eukaryota; kingdom Metazoa; phylum Chordata; class Chondrichthyes; order Orectolobiformes; family Hemiscylliidae; genus Chiloscyllium; species Chiloscyllium plagiosum. The sequence continues at coordinate 889,468 of NW_028270182.1, forward strand.
TGTACTCAATTCCCTGACCAATAAAGGCAAGCATGGCAAGTGCTTTTTGTTGATCTCCCAATGCACACCACATTCTTACCTGGATTAAACTCCATGTGTCATTTTTCCACCCATATCTGCAACTGATCGATATCCTATTGTATGCTTTGACAAGCTTTTATACTAGCCACACCTCCACTGATTTTATAATCTGCAAGCTTACTAACCCACCCCTCTACACTTTCATCTAAGTCATTCATACATATCACAAACAGCAGAGGTCCCAGTCTAAGTCCCTGTGTAACTCCACTAATCATGGACCTGCAGCCTGTAAAACACCCTTCCACCATTCCCCTCTGCCTTCTTTGGGCAAGCCAATTCTGAATCCACATGACCAAGTCACCAGGATACAAATGTTACAGGAAGGACATAAAGGGAAGCAAGAGAGATGGGAAGTGGCGTTTTGTTTTATGAATATATTTATTAGTAAATTGATTTAACTTTACAAACATAAGATTATTGAAAAATGCAATGAATAACAAATACCAGTATAATAAAAAGAAAAAAGCACAAATTACAATACAACTACTGTCTACTAACTACCAATTTACCCTATAATACAAAACAAACCCTAAAACAGTGCAAGCAACACAAATAAATAAGTAAATAACTAATAGATCAAAAAACAAACACAGAATACAGAATAGCTATGCTCGGCGCAAAGCTCCCAAGCAAAGGAACAGGAGCATTGTATATATACCTGTATTAACTTAGGAGACCCCCTCCAGGGCCCAGAGCTCGACAAACCTAACCATCCTGGTTAAACAAACGCCCTAGTTAATATCTTAATAACTCAAGTAGGGCTGCCATGTCTTATAAAAATAGTCTGTTGTGTAGTACACTATGTTTGTAAAAAGGTACAAGGGAATGTGCTCCATAACTAATTTCTGCCATCCCAGCAAGCCTGGCGGGTTCTCAGATAGCAGGTCAGGCAGCATCCAAGGAGCAGGAGAATCGACGTTTCGGGCATGAGCCCTTCTTCAGGAATGAGGAAAGTGTGTTCAGCAGGCTAAGATAAAAGATTGGGAGGAGGGACTTGGGGGAGGGGCGTTGGAAATGCGATAGGTGGAAGGAGGTCAAGGTGAGGGTGATAGACCGGAGTGGGGGTGGGGGCGGAGAGGTCAGGAAGAAGATTGCAGGTTAGGAAGGCGGTGCTGAGTTCGAGGGTTGGGACTGAGACAAGGTGGGGGGAGGGAAAATGAGGAAACTGGAGAAATCTGAGTTCATCCCTTGTGGTTGGAGGGTTCCTAGGAGGAAGATGAGGCACTCTTCCTTCAGCCGTCGTGTTGCTATGGTCTGGCGATGGAGGAGTCCAAGGACCTGCATGTCCTTGGTGGAATGGGAGGGGGAGTTGAAGTGTTGAGCCACGGGGTGGTTGGGTTAGTTGGTCTGGGTGTCCCAGAGGTGTTCTCTGAAACGTTCCGCAAGTAGGCGGCCTGTCTCCCCAATATAGAGGAGGCCACATCGGGTGCAGCGGATGCAGTAAATGATGTGTGTGGAGGTGCAGGTGAATTTGTGGCGGATATGGAAGGACCCCTTCGGGCCTTGAAGGGAAGTAAGGGGGGAGGTGTGGGCGCAAGCTTTGTATTTCTTGGTGGTTGCAGGGGAAGGTCCCGGGAGTGGAGGTTGGGTTGGTGGGGGGGTGTGGACCTGACGAGGGAGTCACGGAGGGAGTGGTATTTTTGGAATGCTGATAGGGGAGGGGAGGAGAGAAAAAGAGAAAAAGAGAGAAAGAGAAAAAGAGAGAAAAAGAGAGAGAAAAAGAGAGGAAAGAGAGAAAAAGAGAAAAAGAGAGAGAAAAAGAGAGAGAAAAAGAGAAAAAGAGAAAAAGAGAGAAAAAGAATATTGTTCCATGCACAGTATGCAAGTATATTAAATAGTTTCTTCCCATGCCCGTCTATAGATGGTAAATTTGGTAGACCTAAGAAGAGAGATATCGGGTCTACTTTGACTTCAGTCCACAACACCCTCCCTATCTCTCCCGCCACAGCGCTCCAATAAACATGGAGCCTATGGCATGTCCAGAAGCAATGGGTAAGAGTACCTACATTTATTATACATTTGGCGCACATTGAAGATGCCCCTTTTTTAAACTTCACCAGACGGTCCGGTGCCAGATGAACCCTGTGCAGAACTTTTAACTACATAGCGCATGTCCAATACAGATTGAATTCTTTCGAGCATTCTCCCATATGTTCTCCCATGTTTCAGTAGAGACCTCCACTCCTAGATCTTGCTCCATAATCGGTTAATACCCTGCCAGGCCCTGCCACCCAGCAGGTGATAGCGGGCACTAACCGAAAGGGTGCTTGTGGAATGTAGCAACAACCCCTCTGTATCGGGCTTATAGGGCTTAGTGAAAAGCGTAATCTTCTTCTGGATGAAATTCCTAAACTGAAAAAACGGAAAAGGTCTCTTCTGGGCAACCCGTATTTGCGGCTCAGTTGCTCAAAAGACATCATAACCTCCCCCTCAAACAAGTCTCCCAAGCTAGAAATTCCTCTCGCTGCCCATAGCTGGAACCCTGAGTCCATCATCCCTGATTGGAACCCTGGCATGCTAACTATAAGTGTAAGTGGCGAAGTCTTGGATAAGCAACCCTAACTCTGACGCATCGCCTTGACTGTACTAATGACAATGGGGTTCCGGCAGTGGTCCATAACCGTCCTCATCTTATCCATGAACAACAGGTTAATAAGAGGGCACTTTGCCTGGCAGGCCTCGATATCCAGCCATATTGAGTTTGGAGTGTTACCTACCCAATCGCAGACAAAAGACAACAGGGAACTCAATTGATACCTCCTGATGTCTGGAAAGTCAACTCTTCCCCCTCCTTGAGGCAACTGCAATTTAATAAGTTTGATGAGGGGCCGCCCACGATGCCAGACAAAGGAACCAAACCATCCCATAAGCTTCCGCAGCGTTGACCTGGGAAATATTATAGGGAGCATACGCATAGGATAAAGCAAATGAGGAAGAACATCCATCTTAATGAGAGATATTCGGCCCAGCCATGAAATTGGAAGAGTCTCCCATCTCTGGAGATCTCGCTTAATATTGTCGAGCAAGTGAGCAAAGTTAGCCCGAAATAACAGATCTAACTTGGGGGTAATAAAAATGCCTAGGTGTTGGAACCCTGCCCGTGACCACTTAAAAGGGAACTTAGGGCCGCCTTCAACTATTGGCACATCTTTGATGTTCCCCAAAAGCATAGCCTCCGATTTTGCAAAGTTAATTTTATTTCCTGAAATAGCCCCAAAAGAATTGATACATTGTATCAAATGGAGTATGGAGGTCATTGGGTTCAATAAAAACAGAAGGACATCATCCACATACAGTGTAATCTTGTGTGCCCTCGATCCCACTTCCGGAGCAGTTATGTGGACGTTCTGACGAATGGCCTCTGCCAGCGGCTCTATCACCAACGTAAACAACAATGGTGAGAGAGGGCAGCCTTGCCGACTACCCCTACCAATCCTAAAATTCCCAGACTTCACCCCATTGGCGATGGCCGCGGCTCGAGGATGGTGATATAAAACCTCCACCCACCTAGCAAAGACTCCAAACCATTCTAAGACATAAAAAAGATATGGCCATTCCACTCGGTCAAATGCTTTCTCTGCATCTAAGGAAATCACCAACCCTTGAATTGATCGTTGTTGACAAACTTGGACCACATTCAGCAACCTTCTAATGTTATTAGAGTATTTACGGCCCCTAATAAAGCCTATCTGGCCCTCTTTAACAATATGGGGCAAGACCTTTTCCAGTCTCAGCACCATGATCTTAGACAGAATCTTGAAATCTGAATTTAATAGAGAGATGGGCCTGTATGAGGCACAATCCTCAGGAACATAGAACATAGAACATTACAGCGCAGTACAGGCTCTTCGGCCCTCGATGTTGCACCGCCCTGTCATATTAATCTGAAACCCATCCCACCTACACTATTCCATGTTCATCCATATGCCTGTCCAATGACAACTTAAATCACTTAAACTTGGCGAATCTACTACCGTAGCAGGCAAAACATTCCATACCCTTACTACTCTCTGAGTAAAGAAACTATTTCTGTGATCTGTCTTATACCTACCTCCCCTCACTTTAAAGTTGTGTCCCCTCGTGTTTGCCGTCGCCATACTTGGAAAATGGCTCTCCCTGTACACCCTATCTAACCCTCTGATTATCTTGTATGTTTCTATTAAGTCACCTCTCAACCTTCTCTCTAATGAGAACAGCCTCAAGGCCCTCAGCCTTTCCTCATAAGACATTCCTTCCATACCAGGCAACATCCTAGTAAATCTCCTCTGCACCCTTTTCAAAGCTTCCACTCCTTATAATGCGGTGACCAGAACTGTACACAATACTCCAAGTGTGGCCGTACCAGAGCTTTGTACAGTTACAGCATAACCTCCTGGTTCCAGAACTCAATCCCTCGATTAATAAAGGCCAAAACACTGTATGCCTTATTAACAACCCTGTCAATCTGGGTGGCAACTTTCAGGGATCTGTGTACATGGACACCGAGATCTCTCTACTCATCTGCACTCCCAAGAATCTTACCATTAGCCCAGTACTTTGCATTCCGATTACTCCGTCCAAAGTGTATCACCTCACATTTGTCCACATTAAACTCCATTTGCCACCTCTCAGCCCAGCTCTGCATCCTATCTATGTCTCTCTGCAACCTACTACATCGTTTGTCACTATCCACAACTCCACCAACCTTAGTGTCGTCCGCAAATTTACTAACCCACCCTTCTAAGCCCTCATCCAAGTCATTTATAAAAATGACGAACAGCAGTGGACACAATACCGACCCTTGAGGTACGCCGCTAGTAACTGGACACCAAGATGAACATGTTCCATCAACTACAACCCTCTGTTTTCTTTCAGCAAGCCAATTACTGATCCAAACTGCTATGTCTCCCACAATCCCATTCCTCCGCATTTTGTATAATAGCCTACTGTGGGGTACCTTATCGAACGCCTTGCTGAAATCCATATACACCACATCAACCGGTTTACTCTCATCTACCTGTTGGGCACTTTGTCAAAAACCTCAATAAGATTCGTTAGGCATGACCTACCCTTCACAAAACCATGCTGACTGTCCTTGATCAGATTATTCTTTTCTAGATGGTTATAAATTCTATCTCTTATAACCTTTTTCAACACTTTACCAACAACTGAAGGTGAGACTCACTGGTCTGTAATTACCAGGGTTGTCTCTACTACCCTTTTTGAACAAGGGAACCACATTTGCTATCCTCCAGTCCTCAGGCACTATTCCTGTAGACAATGATGATTTGAAGATCAATGCCAAAGGCTCGGCAATCTCTTCCCTTGCTTCCCAGAGGATCCTAGGATAAATCCCATCTGGTCCAGGGGACTTGTCTATTTTCACACTCTGCAGTATTTCTAATACCTCTTCCTTGTGAACCTCAATCTCTTCTAGTCTAGATGCAAGTATCTCTGTATCTTCCTCGCCAACATTTTCATTTTCTATAGTGAACACTGTCGAAAAATATTTATTTAGTGCTTCTTCTATCTCCTCTAACTCCACACACAACTTCCCACTGTTATCCTTGATTGGCCCTGATTTAACTCTCGTCATTCTTTTAGTCCTGACATACCTATGGAAAGCCTTAGGGTTAACCTTGATCCTATCCGCCAACAACTTCTCATGTCTCCTCCTGGCTCTTCTGAGCTCTCTTTTTAGGTCTTTCCTGACTTCCTTGTAACCCTCAAGCGCCCTGAGTTTTCACATTTTGTCCTAACATAAGCCTTCTTCTTCTTGACCAGGGATTCCACTTCCTTAGTAAACCACGGCTCACGCATTCTATATCTTCCTCCCTTCTTAAGAATTAAGGAAATATTAGCTTCTCTCAAAGATGGTGGTAGACATTCATGCATATAGGAGTGATTGTACATCTCCAACATTGGCCCTGACAGAATCCCTATAAACTCCTTATAAAACTCACCCGGAAGACCATCAGGGCCAGACACTTTCCCACTCTGAAGTTGCCCAGCTGCCTCCTGTATTTCCTGAGCTGTCAAGGGGGCATTAAGGAGGGAGGCCTGTTCCAAGGTCACCTCTGGGAGGTGCAGGTTCTTAAAAGAGGCCACCATTTTAGCCCTCCCTGTCCTCACAACCGTCAGTCTGATACAATTCAGAGTAAAAACTCCAAAAAGCCTCATTAATCTTTTTAGCATCATATGTAAGGACCCCGGTGCTGCCTCTGATTGCAGTAATGGATTGGGGAGCACGCTTTTTCCTCGTCAGGTACGCTAAATACTTCCCTGGCCTATCCCCATGCTCAAACAGCCTTTGTCTAGCAAAAGCAAGTTCTTTCTTTGCTTTTTGTTTCAGTATTGAATTCAAAGCAGCCTGAAGGGCCACGATCCACTGTAGCTTAATCATCAAAGGCCGTGCAAAATGTGCTGCCTCGGCGGCTTTCAACCACGTCTCATGTAGATGCTGCTATTCCTCCTTCTGTTATTTCCGGCTAGCCGAACAGGAAATAGCTAATCCCCTAGCAAAGGCCTTAGCAGTCTCCCATAGCATGGACGGACTACTAGTTATGCCTGAGTTGATAGTCAAGAATTCCTGAAACACGTTCAAAACATATTCCACAAATTTGGAATCCTTAAGGAGGAAAGGGTCCAAACGCCAGTCCGCAAACCTAACCCCTCACTCTTGGCCTTAGCTTCCAAATATACCACCGCATGGTCAGAGATAGCTATATATTCCCAATTTTACAATCCATAATCAAGATTAGATTAGATTACTTACAGTGTGGAAACAGGCTCTTCGGCCCAACAAGTCCACATCGGCCCACCGAAGCGCAACCCACCCAGACCCATTCCCCTACATTTACCCCTTCACCTAACACTACAGGCAATTTAGCATGGCCAATTCACCTAACCTGCACATTTTTGGACTGTTGGAGGAAACTAGAGCACCCGGAGGAAACCCACGCAGACACGGGGAGAATGTGCAAACTCCACACAGTCAGTCACCTAAGGCAGGAATTGAACCCGGGTCTCTGGCGCTGTGAGGCAGCAGTGCTAACCACTGTGCCACCGTACCGCAGATCAAATCTAGAAGGGCTGAGGGAGCCAGAAAGAGATCAATCCTCGTGTGGCATTTATGTGGGTTTGGAAAAAAGTCCCTGCCATTTCTAAATATCCACCAGCCCCAACTCCTTGCATAGGCCAGCCACCTGCTTGGCCTGTGAAGAAATAGTTGGGGGCCCACTAGGCATCCTGTCCACTGTCGGATCCAAGAGCCAATGAAAATCCCCCCCCCCCTATAATAATGTGCCATGTTCCAAAAGCACTCAGCTTAGAGAAAGCGCTAATCAAAAATTTGAGGGGATGCGCCAGAGGACAGTAGACATTTAAAATGCCATATTCTCCCCATCTATGAGGGCTTTAAGTATCACAAACCGTCCCTGCTCATCTTTCACCTGCTCTAATAATGTGAACAGAAGATTTTTCTGGATAAGTACCACCACTCCCCTACTTTTAGTAATAAAGGATGAAAAGAATACTCAGTCATAACCCCCCTGTTGTAACTTCAGATGTTCCCCATCATCAAGATGGGTTTTCTGCAACAGAGTGATATCAACCCTTTCCCTCTTAAGGCTAGAAAACACTTTTTTCCTTCTAACAGGCAAATGATTTCCCTTGATATTCCAGATGCACCATTTAATAAGACACTTAGCCATAGCCCTTTTCAGAGACCCTTGAACCCCTGGGAGGGGATCCTTGCTTACAAAGTGCCGAGCACAAGTAAATAAAGACTCATAGAGTCGAAGAATTATGTATACAAAAACTACTCTATCTTAACTACAAACACGTATTGCTATCAAAAAATTACAACGAAAACCAACTATAAAACTATAAAACCTTGAATGGAAGACTCTTCCACCTGCCCATAGGAGGCACTCACCCTACCCACCCCCTCCTTCAAACCTGGTCTGTGCCCCAGCTTTAGGCCGGAAAAAAAACCAAGAAGATGATCCTAAAATCAACAGAAAAAAGACAAAGTCAGGATGAGCACTCCACCCATCCCTGGCTTCATGTCACTCCTACTTGTGACTAAAAGAGAAACAGAACAAACAAAAAAAAGGGAGACAACAAAGAATATCCGCAAAATTTCCCATCAGAAAATCCAGTTTAATCCCCCTTTCCAAAAAAGAAATTATTAGGGAGAAAGAAAGGAATAAAAAAGGAAGGGAAAACATGTTGAAAGAAGAAAAAGAGAACGAACATTAACCGTATTCTTCAGGCCAGTCCGTCTATTTTAAAGTGTCTACAAAGTTTTTCCCTTAATCCACTGAGTCAAATGTATAAACGGAGTCCTCATGGCTGAAACGGAGCACTGAGGGGAACCTCATGGAGTACTGGATGCCCAGGTTCCTCAGCCTCTTTTTAACTTCATCGAAGGACTTCCTCTTTTGAATTAAAGCTGCCGAGAAATCCTGGAAAAACATGATTTTTGACTCCATGTACAGCAGTGCCTGCGGATCTTTTCCCAGTAATCAAGAAGCTTCATCACTTTTTGCTTGTCCTTATATGAGTGAAAGTGCGCTAGGACCGAGCGGGGATGCTGCACCGGCCCTGACCTGTGCACTGTAACCCGATACGCCCTTTCAATCTGCAACCTGCTGGACTCGATGTGAAGGCCCAAAAACTTCGGCAGCCAGCTTTCAAAGAAGCTGACTGGCTGCTCACCTTCCTCACCTTCAGGGAACCTGACAGTTCGGAGATTTATCCTCCCACCTCGATTTTCAAGGTTGTTAATATGGTCTCGCAAGGCTCACACCTCTCACTCCAGCACCTGGATCCGACTGGATGAGGACTCCATCACAGCTTCCGAAGCCTTAGTTCAACCCCCCACCTCCTCCAGCCACTCCCTGAGGCCCTGAATCCCCTGCTCATGCTTCTGCAGCATGGATGCAATAGGTTGGACCTGGGCACGAGTCTCCCCATGGATTTCCTCAATCGCAGTCGCAACTTTCAAAGTAAGTCTCTCCATCGCCGCAGCCAATTCCTGTGAGTCAGTCAAGTCCCTGGGGGGTTCAGGAGAGGCTGCTGCTGTTGCAGTCTCTGGTATGCCTGGTGCTGCAGGGGAGTGTCCTCCCTGTTGCTGTAATCTCGCTCCTTTTCCCTTTGGCATCGTTTCCACTCCCACATATTAACAAATATGTGTTCTGTAAGGTTTTAAACTAATAATTCCACCACATAAATTGGCCAGGGATGGCAAAAAACACCAGTATGCCTTGGCTGTTAGGCAGAGTTGTCCACAGCAGTTCTACAGAATCGCCACCATCTTGCTGAGTCAAGTGGCGTTTTTGATAAGGGACAGAATTACAGCTGTACTAAGGGACGATATTCCTGGAAATACATCCAGGGAGGTTATTTGAGTGGAACTGAGAAATAAGTAAAGGATGATCGCCTTATTGGGATTGTATTATAGACCCCCTAATAGTCAGAGGGAAATTGAGAAACAAATTTGTAAGGACATCTCAGTTTTCTGTAAGAATAATAGGGTGGTTATGGTAGGAGATTTTAACTTTCCAAACATAGACTGGGACTGCCATAGTGTTAAGTATTTAGATGGAGAGGAATTTGTGAGGTGTGTGCAAGAAAATTTTCTGATTCAGTATGTGGATGTACCTACTAGAGAAGGTGCAAAACTTGACCTAGCCTTGAGAAATAAGACAGGGCAGGTGACTGAGGTGTCGGTGGGGGAGCACTTTGGGGCCAGCAACGATAATTCTATTAGTTTTAAAATAGTGATGGAAAAGGATAGACCGGTTCTAAAAGTTGAAGTTCTAACTTGGAGAAAGGCCAATTTTGACGGTATTAGGCAGGAACTTTCAAAAGCTGATTGGAGGCAGATGTTCGCAGGTAAAGGGGCAGCTGAAAAATGGGAAGCCTTCAGAAATGAGATAACAAGAATCCAGAGAAAGTATATTCCTGTCAGGGTGAAAGGGAAGGCTGGTAGGTATAGGGAATGCTGGATGACTAAAGAAATTGAGGGTTTGGTTAAGAAAAAGAGGGAAGCATATGTCAGGTATAGGCAGGATAGATTGAGTGAATCCTTAAAAAGAGTACAAAGGCAGTAGGAGTATACTTAAGAGAGAAATCAGGAGGACAAAAAGAGGACATGAGATAACTTTGGCAAATAGAGTTAAGGAGAATCCAAAGGGTTTTTACAAATACATTAATGACAAAAGGGTAACTAGGGAGAGAATAGAGCCCCTCAAAGATCAGCAAAGCGGCCTTTGTGTGGAGCTGCAGGATATGGGGCAGATACTAAACGAGCATTTTGCTCGAAAAGGACATGGAAGATATAGAATGTAGGGGAGTAGATGGTGACATCTTGAAAAATATCCATATTACAGAGGAGGAAGTGCTGGGTGTCTTGAAACACAAAGAAGTCCAATTCCTAAGAATCTATATCCCTCTGCTCCCCACCTATTCATGCATCTGTCCAGGCAGACCTTAAATGAATCTACCTCTACTACCTCTGCTGGCAATGCGTTCCAGGCAACAACCACCCTTTGTGTAAAGTACTTTCCCCGTGTATTCCCCCTTAAACTTTCTCCTCTCACCTTGAAAGCGTGACCTCTCATTACTGAATCCCTCACCCTGGGAAAAGCTTGTCTCTATCCACCCTGCTTGTCTATACTCTTCATGATTTTGTAAACCTCAATCAGGTCCCCCCTCAATCTCCTTTTTTTGAATTAAAACAATCCTAACCCACTCAACCTCTCTTCATAGCCAGCACCTTCCATACCAGGCAACATTCTTGTAAACTTTCTCTGCACCCTCCTCAAAGCATCCATATCTTTCTGGTAATGTGGTGACCAGAACTGTACATAGTATTCTAAATGCGGCCAAAGCAAAATCTTGTACAATTTTAAAATGATCTACCAGCTCTTATACTCAATACATCGTCCGATGAAGGCAAGCATACCATATGCCTTCTTGACCACTCTGTCCACCTGTGCAGCTGCCTTCAGGGTACAATGGATCTGAATTCCCAGATTCCTCTGCCCATCAACTTTTCCCAAGGCTCTTCCATTTACAGTACAGTTCGCTATAATATCAAACCTTCCAAAATGCATCACTTCATATTTGCCGGATTGAACTCCATCTGCCACTTCTCCGCCCAACTCTCCAGTCTATCTATATTCTCATGTATTCTTTGTCAGTCCCCTATACTTTCTGCTACTTCACCAATCTTCATCTGCAAACTTATTGATCAGACTACCAATGCCCTCTTCCAGATCACTTATGTATATCACAAACAACAGTGATCCCTGTGGAACACCACTGGTCATCTTTCTCCATTTCGAGAACCTCCCTTCCACTACTACTCTCTGTCTCCTGTTGCTCAAACAGTTCTTCATCCACCTAGCTAGAACACCCTGCACACCATGTGACTTCACTTTCTCTATTAGTTTACCATGGGAAACCTTATCAAATGCCTTACGGAAGTCCATGTATATGACATCTACAGCCCTTGCTTCATCCATCAACTTGGTGACTTCCTCAAAGAATTCTATTAGTTGGTAAGGCACGATCTCCCCCACACAAAACCATGCTGCCTATCACTGATAAGCCCTCTCTTCTAAATATAAATAGATCCTATCACTCAGTAACTTCTCCAGCAACTTTCCCACCACTGACATCATGCTCACTGGTCTGTAGTTATCTGGAATATCCCTACCACGCTTCTTGAACAGGGGGACCACATTCACGACTCTCCAGTCCTTCGGCTCCTCACCTGTATTTAAGAATGCCACAAAGATATCTGTCAGGGGCCCAGCTATTTCTTCTCTCACCTCCCTCAGCAATCTGGGTCAGATCCCATCCGGTCCTGGGGATTTGTCCACCTTAATATCCTTTAGCCTACCCAACACATCCTCCCTCCTTATGTCAACGTAATCTAGAGTAAACAAACTTCTTTGATCTCAGTATTCATCAAGTCCTTCTCTCAGTGAACACTGATGCAAAGTAATCATTCAGAATCTCACCCATTTTCTCAGGTTTCACACACAACGTTCCTTCCTTATCCTTTAGTGGACCAACCCTTTCTCTAGTTACTCTCTTGCTTCTTATATATGAATAAAAGGCCTTGGGGTTTTCCTTAATTCTGCTCACTAAAGTTATTTCATGACCCCTTTTAGCCCACTTGATTCCTCATTTAAGATTGGTCCTACCCTCCCGATATTCCTCCAAAACCGGTTCTGTTGTTAGCTGCCTGAATTTTATGTATGCTTTCCTTTTCCTCTTGGCTAGTCGCACAATTTCTCCTGTCATCCATGGTTCACGACTCTTGCCTTTCCTCTCCCTGCTTTCAAAGGGAGATGCCTATCCTGCACTACTTGAACCTATCTTTGTAGGCCTCCCACATATCAAATGTGGATTTCCCTTCAAATAGCTGCCTCCAATCCATGTTTTCCAGCTCCTGCCGAATTGTGATATAATTGGCCTTGGCCCAGTTTAGTACTCTTCCATCTGATCAAGATCCCGTTGTGCACTGAGGTAACATTCTTCACTGTTTGCTACACCTCCAATTTTGGTGTCATCTGCACTCATTTAGCACTTCGCTTTCTCTAACCTGGGAGTACCACTCAACCTCTGCTTATCACCCTCACTTACTATCCCTCCCCCCAAGGTGACAGAGACTCAACAGAAAATAGCTGATATTTTAGAAAAGCCTTTCTAGTGGAAAGATGGTTTAGGGAGCAGGAGAGGACATAAGTCCATAAGAAATTGGAGCAGGAATTGGCCATTTGGCCCTTCTAGCCATTCAATAGGACCATGGCTGATTCGACATTCCTCTTGTCCATTTTCTTGCATTTTTCCCATAACCCTTCATTCCACGATTGGTCAAGAATCAAAATCCCTAAAAAGGTCCAAGGACTCTGGCCCCATGGCTCTCTGTCGCAAGGAGTTCCAAAGACTCTCAATCAACTGACAGAAGAAATACCTCCCCATTGCAGTTTAAACTAACCCCTTTATTCTGAGACAATGCCCTCTGGTCCTAGACTCTCCCTTGAAGGGAAACGTCCTCTCAACATTGATCCTGCCAAGCCCCTTTATGTTTCAATAATAACCCCTCTCATCCTTCTAAACTCCAATGAGTCCCAATCTGTTTAACCTTTGCTCATAAAACAATCCTTCCATACTGGGTCTTATCCTGGGGAAGGAGAAAGTGAGGTCTGCAGATGCTGGAGATCAAAGTTGAAACTTTATTGCTGGAACAGCACAGCAGGTCAGGCAGCATCCAGGGAACAGGAAAACTCATTCCTGAAGAAGGGCCTGTGCCCGAAACGTCGAATTTCCTGTTCCCTGGATGCTGCCTGACCTGCTGTGCTGTTCCAGCAATAAAGTTTCAACTCTTATCCTGGGGAACCTTCTCTGAACTGCCTCCAATGAAATGATATCTTTCCTTAAATAAGGAAGCCAAAACTGTTCTCAGTGTTCCAAATGTAGTCTCACCAGCACCTTGGACATTTGCGGTAAGACTTCCTACTCTTGTACTCCAACTCAGATTTCTGACCCTCTTTGAGGAGCAGGCTGCTGAGCTGGCAGGAGAGTCGGGGAATTTGTGAATGAGAATGCTCCCAATCTGCTAGACCCTGCTTCATGCCAAGCAAGTTCTTAATCAAACCTTGGAGTAGGGGGTCATTCACTCCCCCAACCCCAGCCATTTGAGCCTCTATCTAAGGAGGAACAGCTGTAGGTTTCAGTGGATGTACCAACAAGGCCATTGTACCCCACTGTTCACCAGCGCAGATATATTCACCTCTGCAAGTGAAGGGTCTAGAGTTGGCTCAAGGTCACAATCTTGTGAGACAGGCCCATGGCCTAAGGAGGAAGATATGGCCAATATCTGCAGTGCTCAGAGAGCTGCTGGAAACCAGATTATGAGTCTCTGCACTCAGCCATAAATGAATTGATAGAGATGCTATTTGGAGAATGTCTAGCAATGGAGAGACTTGAGCAAAGGGCCAAGAAGTCTGCCTAAGTTTTGTCTTAGCCTGTGACTGTTGAATGTCAACATATGGTTTCCCCAGAGTTTGGGCATTGGTTTCACAGAGAGCCAGGTCCAGTGGAAAAGTTAGTTTTTCCTGGATGTGTGGAGAGACCTTCAGTTCATCATCCAAGTCATGTCTGTATTCTTTCTCTGGTTTAGAAAGAGATGTCTGTCTTAAAATGCGAACAAATACCAAATGAATACAATACTCCTAAGTGTGGGAAATGAAAGCCAACCCTTATGAAGGGATCTAGGAACCTCACTGCACAACTTCAACTGGCTGTCTAGAAGGCTTTGCCTGCTGTTAAATTAAACAACCCCATCTACCACTTGTGAGCTCACCAAGGATTTCTGTTAGGACAGAGTAGGGATGGAGAGTATGTAGAAGAAATATGCACATGAGATTTGGTGACTGTTACTCCAATATGTGCTCTCAATCTGACCAATTCACCTCATTAGCTGATGCATACTCCGGAAAGCAAATGTAAACACTGCAAGTGTTAGAGATTTGAAATCAAAACAGGAAATATTGGAAATCAGAACCAGCATGAAAAATCATTGACATGAAATGTGAATTCTGATTCTCTCCACAGAAATTGACTGACCTGCAGTGCTTTTCCCTCATTTGTTGTGGTCCCTGTTTCAGATTTCCAGCAATGCACTGATGGGCTTGTCACTGAATGGTGACAATGGGATGTCTATGACACCAATCTGAAGGTGAGGAATTCAAGAAGGTGGGCACATGCTGATTTCTGCTCAGCCAGAGGGAGGTTTAGGTTCAAATGGGGAGATGTGGACAGTAGGTGGGACAGTCTTTTCATTCAGCTACTAATTCTGATGTTTCAGGAATTGTCCTTTCAAGTAATAGCTGTCATCTTCAACATGCTGTGTTCCACTATATGTGATGGCACAACTTCCTCAGTCTGTGTAGGGATTAGGAAGGGTAGCAGCTATGGAGATTTGTGGGAGTGTGATAAGAACAGAGAACAAGCACTTGTTCAGGGTATGAGGACTTAATCCAGGGAAGGATTGGACAGCATGCTATTGCTCATTTGAGAAGGGTTGAGAAGGTTCAGTAGATTTATACCTTGGATGGGGAGTGTGGGAGGGGGTGGTGCTGGAAAAGCACAGCAGGTCAGGAAGCATCCAAAAAGCAGGAAAATCAATGTTTTGGGCAAAAGGTCTTCATCAGGAATGATGAAGGGCTCTTGCCTGAAATTTCAATTCTCCTGCTCATCGGATGCTGCTTGATCTGTTGTGCTTTTCCAGCACCGCATTCTCGACTCTAATCTCCAGCATCCGCAGTTCTCACTTTAACCTAATGTTGGGGAGGGGGGTGTGTGGTTAGTTTATAAGAAAAAGTTGGATATACTCACTTGTATTCATTGGAATTAGGAACATAGGAAAGAGTAGGCCGTTCAGCCCATTGAACCTGCTCTTCAGT
Source organism: Chiloscyllium plagiosum (assembly GCF_037043375.1). NCBI lineage: Eukaryota > Metazoa > Chordata > Chondrichthyes > Orectolobiformes > Hemiscylliidae > Chiloscyllium > Chiloscyllium plagiosum. The sequence continues at coordinate 905,016 of NW_028270182.1, forward strand.
TTAAGTAGATCATGTCTGTTCATCTACCTTAATGCCATTTTCTCGTACTATCACCAAATCCCTTGATGTCATTAATCTTCAGAGATCTGTTGATTTTGTCTTGAACCTGATTAATGATTGAGTTCCAAAGTTCTCTGGGGTAGAGAGTTCAAAACATTCTGAGTGAAGAAATTCTTCTCAGCTCAGTCTTGATTGATCTGACCTCTATTCTGACATGATGGACGCAATTATGGGTTCAATAGCCAGAGGAAACTTCCTATCTACATACATCTTGTCAAACCCAGTGAGAATAAGTTGCAGTTATATCACCTCTCATTCTTTGAAACTCTCAAAAATACAGACTTGGATACCTAAGTCTGCCCTTATTCCTGGTGAACCTGCATTGCAAACCCTCTATGGCATGTATACCTTCCCTTGAGATGGAGACAAAAGAGTAACTAGGGACAGAATAGGGCCTCTCAAAGATCAACAAGGCGGCCTTTGTGTGGAGCTGCAGGAGATGAGAGAGATACTAAATTTTGCATATTTACTGTGGAAAAGGACGTGGAAGATAAAGAATGTCAGGAAATAGATGGTGACATAGAACAAAGATCAAAGAAAATTTACAGCTCAAGAACAGGCCCTTCAGCCCTCCAAGCCTGAGCCAATCCAAATCTACTGTCTAAATCTGTCAGTCAATTCTATGTCCTTCTGCTCCCCACCTACTCATGCAACTGTCCAGGTGCATCTTAAATGAATCTATGTGCCGACCTTTACTACCTCTGCTGGTAAAGCATTCCAGATACCTACCACCCTCTGTGTATAGTACTTGCCACATGTATCCCCCTTAAACTTTTCAACTCTCACCTTGAAAGCGTGACCTCTCGTTATTGAATCCCTCACCCTAGGAAAAAACTTAACTCTATCTACCCTGCCTATACCTTTTATGATTTTGTAAACCTCAATCAGGTCCCCCCGAATCTCCTTTTTTTCTAATGAAAACAAACCTAATCTACTCAACCTCTGTTCATAGCTGGCACCTTGCATACCAGGCAACATCCTCATAAACCTTCACTGCACCCTCTCCAAAGTGTCCACATCCTTTTGGTAATGTGGCGACCAGAACTGTACACAGTATTCTAAATGCGGCCGAACCAACGTCATGTACAATTTTAGCATGACCTGCCACCTCTTATACTCAATGCCCCGTCCGATGAAGGCAAGCCTACCAAATGCCTTCTTGACCACTCTACCCACCTGTACAGCAACCTTCAGGGGTACAATGGACCTGAACTTCACCAGTCCTTGTGTCATCTGCAAGCTAGTTGATCATACCAACAGTGCCCTCTTCCAGATCATTTATGCATAACACAAACAACAATGGCCCCAGCATTGATCCCTGTGGAATCCACTGGTCCCCTTTCTCCAATTCAAGAAACTCCTTCAGCCACGACTCTCTGTCTCCTATTGCTTAACCATGATTTGGAGATGCCAGTGTTGGACTGAGCTGTACAAAGTTAAAAATCACACAACACCAGGTTATAGTCCAACAGGTTTAATTGGAAGCACTAGCTTTCGGAGCGATGCTCCTTCATCAGCAGGTGCTTCCAATTAAACCTGTTGGACTATAACCTGTTGTTATGTGATTTTTAACTCTTTTTAGTTAAAACCTTTCTCTTTTACCAATCTCCTCCTCAGTGACTCCATGTAATTTTTATTATAGTTGGTCCCTTGAAGAGTCATGGAGCTTTTGTTACTATTTTAAACACACACATATACACACACAAAAACCCACATGCGCACGTATACATATATGTTTGTGGGTGAATTTGTACTTGCAGAGTTACATTGTACTTTGCTCAAAAACTGCATGAATTCATGTAAGACTCTGTTAACTCACTTTTTAGATTAGAATCAGTCTAAACATTATGGCACAGACAGGGAACACAGGGGGCAAACACCTTCAACATATTATCTGGCTAACATCAATTGTTACAGTTAACCTGAGAATGTAACTTTTAAAAAGTTTTGTGATTTACATATGAAAGAAGTGAAACTGCCATGGTACTCGAACAGACAAAAGACTCAACAAACAATCAAGGTATTTTTCAATGTATAATTTCAGTTACATCACACTGTAAACTTTGGCTATAAATTCTGTGCCTTACAATTGTGTCCTCCACAACCACCTAATGAAGGAGCAGCGCCCGAAAGCTAGTGTGCTTCCAATTAAACCTGTTGGACTATAACCTGGTGTTGTGTAATTTTTAACATTGCTCAACCAGTTCTTTATCCACCTAGCTAGTAAAACCCTGCACAATGTGGACTTCACTTTCTCTATTAATTTACCATGGGGAATCTTATCAAATGCCTTATTAAAATCCATGTATATGACATCTACAGTTCTTCCTTCATTGATCAACTTGGTCACTTCCTCAAAGAACTCTATTAAGTTGGTATGGCACAATCTTCCCCACACAAAACCATGTTGCCTATTACTGATAAACCTATTCTTTTCTAAATATAAATAGATCCTATCCCTCAGTACCTTCTCCAGCAAGTCTCCCACCACTGTCGTCAGGCTCATTGGTCTATAGTTAACTGGAATATCCCTACTACCCTTCTCGTACAGGGGGACAACATGAGTAACTCTCCAGTCCTCTGGCACCTCATCTATGTTTAAGGAAGCCACAAAGATATGCATCAGGGGCCCAGCTATTTCCTCTCTCGCTTCCCTCAGCAACCTGGGATAGATCCCATTCGGTCCTGGGGACTTGTCCACCTTAATATCCTTTAGCCTACCCAACACATCTTCCCTACTTATGTCAACATGATCCAGAATTATCAAACTTCTGTCTCTAATCTCAACATTCATCATGTCTCTCTCCTCAGTGAACACTGATGCAAAGTAATCATTCAGAATCTCACCCATTCTCTCAGGTTTGACACACTACCTTCCTTCATTATTCTTTAGTGAACCAATCCTTTAGGAGAAAGTGAGGACTGCAGATGCTGGAGATCAAAGCTGAAAATGTGTTGCTGGAAAAGCGCAGCAGATCAGGCAGCATCCAAGGAGCAGGAGATTCGGCGTTTCGGGCATGAACCCTTCTTCAGGAATGAGGAAAGTGTGCCCAGCAGGCTAAGATAAAAGGTAGGGAGGAGGGACTTGGGGGAGGGGCATTGGAAATGCGATAGGTGGAAGGAGGTTAAGGTGAGGGTGATAGACCGGAGTGGGGTTGGGGGCGGAGAGGTCAGGAAGAAGATTGCAGGTTAGGAAGGTGGTGCTGAGTTCGAGGGTTGGGACTGAGACAAGGTGGGGGGAGGGGAAATGAGGAAACTGGAGAAATCTGAGTTCATCCCTTGTGGTTGGAGGGTTCCTAGGCGGAAGATGAGGTGCTCTTCCTCCAGCCATCGTGTTGCTCTGGTCTGGCAATGGAAGAGTCCAAGGACCTGCATGTCCTTGGTGGAGTGGGAGGGGGAGTTGGAGTGTTGAGCCACGGGGTGGTTGGGTTGATTGGTCCGGGTGTCCCAGAGGTGTTCTCTGAAACGTTCCGCAAGTAGGCGGCCTGTCTCCCCAATATAGAGGAGGCCACATCGGGTGCAGTGGATGCAGTAAATGATGTGTGTGGAGGTGCAGGTGAACTTGTGGCGGATATGGAAGGATCCCTTGGGGCCTTGGAGGGAAGTAAGGGGGGAGGTGTGGGCGCAAGTTTTGCATTTCTTGTGGTTGCAGGGGAAGGTGCCGGGAGTGGAGGTTGGGTTGGTGGGGGGGTGTGGACCTGACGAGGGAGAGCAGAGGGAGTGGTCTTTTTGGAATGCTGATAGGGGAGGGGAGGGAAATATATCCCTGGTGGTGGGGTCCATTTGGAGGTGGCGGAAATGATGACGGATAATACGATATATATGGAGGTTGGTGGGGTGGTAGGTGAGGACCAGTGGGGTTCTATCCTGGTGGCGATTGGAGGGGCTGGGCTCAAGGGCGGAGGAGCGGGAAGTGGAGGATTTGCAGTGGAGAGCATCGTCGATCACATCTGGGTGAAATTGCGGTCTTTGAAGAAGGAGGCCATCTGGGTTGTACGGTATTGGAACTGGTCCTCCTGGGAGCAGATGCGGCGGAGACGAAGGAATTGGGAATATGGGATGGCGTTTTTACAGGGGGCAGGGTGGGAGGAGGTCTAGTTTAGGTAGCTGTGGGAGTCGGTTGGTTTATAGTCAATGTCCGTGTTGATTCGGTCACCCGAGATAGAAATGGAGAGGTCTAGGAAGGGGAGAGAGGAATCTGAGACGGTCCAGGTAAATTTGAGTACCCTTGAACTCAGCACCACCTTTCTAATCTGCAATCTTCTTCCTGACCTCTTTGCCCCCACCCCCACTCCGGCCTATCACCCTCACCTTAACCTCCTTCCACCTATCGCATTTCCAACACCCCTCCCCCAAGTCCCTCCTCCCTACCTTTTATCTTAGCCTGCTGGGCACACTTTCCTCATTCCTGAAGAAGGGCTCATGCCCGAAACATTGATTCTCCTGCTCCTTGGACCAATCCTTTCTCTAGTTACCCACTTTCTTCTTATATAAGAATAAAATGCTTTGGGATTCTCCTTAATTCTGCTTACTAAAGCTCTTTCATGACCCCTACTCCTCTGATATTCCTCCAGGGCCTGTTCTGTTCTTAGCTGCCTGGACCTTATGTACGCATCCCTTTTCCTCTTGACTAGTATTACGATTTCTCCTGTCATCCACGGTTCACGAATCTTACCTTTCTTATCATTTATTTTCAACAGGACATGTCTATCCTGCACTATCTTTAACCTATCTTTGAAAGCCTCCCATGTATCAAATGTGGACTTCCCTTCAAATAGTTGTGTCCAAGCCACATTTCCCAGCTGCTGCCTAATTTTGACATAATTGGCCTTGGCCCAGTTTAGCACTCTTCCCTTAGGACCACTCTCATCTTTGTCTACGAGTATTCTAAAACTTACAGAATTGTGGTCACTATTCCCAAAGAAATCTCCCACCACAATTTCTACCATCTGGCCTGGCTCATTCCCCAGCTTCAGGTCCAATATGGCCCCTTCCCTTGTTGGGCTTCAAAGGTGAGAATTTAAACAGTTTCCTTACATTCCCAGCACCCTCCTGATCTCCATGTCACCTCCACTCTGTCTCCCACTGCTCCTGAACAGGAAAAAGGGTACAGGCTTCAAAGGTAAGAACTTAAACTGTTTCCTTACTTCCTGGCACCCTTCTGGTCTCCACGTCATCTCCGTTCTGTCTGCCGCTGCTCCTGGACAGGAAAAAGGATATCTTGTAAAATATCCATATTACAGAGGAGGATGTCTTGAAACTCATAAAAGTGGATAAATCCCCAAGACCTGATCAGGTGTACCCTAGAATTCTGTGGGAAGCTAGAGGAGTGATTGTTGGACCTCTTGCTGAGATATTTGTATCATCGATGGTCACAGGTGAGGTACCAGAATACTGGAGGTTGGTTAACGTGGTGCCACTGTTTAAGAAGGGTGGTAAGGACAAGCCAGGGAACTATAGACCGGTGAGCCTGACATCAGTGGTGGGCAAGTTGTTGGAGGGAATCCTGTGGGACAGGATGTACATGTATTTGGAAAGGCAAGGACTGATTAGGGATAGTGAACATGGCTTTGTGTGTGGGAAATCATGTCTCACAAACTTGATTGAGTTTTTTGAAGAAGTAATAAAGAGGATTGATGGGGGCAGAGGGGTAGACATGATCTATATGGCCTTCAGCAAGGTGTTCGACAAGGTTCCCCATGGAAGACTGGTTAACAAGGTTAGATCTCATGGAATTTGTGGAGAATTAGCCATTTGGATACAGAACTGGCTCAAAGGTAGAAGACAGAGGGTGGTGGTGGAGGGTTGTTTTTCAGACTGGAGGCCTGTGACCAGTGGAGTGCCACAAGGATCGGTGCTGGGTCCACTACTTTTCATCATTTATATAAATGATTTAGATGTGAGCATAAGAGGTTTAGTTAATAAGTTTGCAGATGACACCAAAATTGGAGGTGTAATTGACAGCAAAGAAGGTTACCTCAGATTACAATGGGATCTTGATCAGATGGGCCAATGGGCTGAGAAGTAGCAGATGGAGTTTAATTTAGATAAGTGCAAGGTGCTGCATTTTGGAAACGCAACTCAGGACAGGACATCTAAACTTAATGGGAAGGTTCTAGGGAGTTTTGCTGAACAAAGAGACCTTGGAGTGCAGGTTCATAGCTCCTTGAAAGTGGAGTTGCAGGTAGATAGGATAGTGAAGAAGGCGTTTAGTATGCTTTCCTTTATTGGTCGATGTATTGAGTACAGGAGTTGGAAGGTCATGTTGTGACTGTACAGGACATTGGTTAGGCCACTGTTGGAATATTGTGTGCAATTCTGGTCTCCATCCTATCGGAAAGATGTTGTGAAACTTGAAAGGGTTCGGAAAAGATTTACAAGGATGTTGCCAGGGTTGGAGGACTTGAGCTACAGGGAGAAGCTGAACAGGCTGGGGCTGTTTTCCCTGCAGCGTCGGAGGCTAAGGGGTGACCTTATAGAGGTTTATAAAATCATGAGGGGCAAAGATAGGATAAATAGACAAAATCTTTTCCCTGGGGTCGGGGAGTCCAGAACTAGAGGGCATAGGTTTAGGGTGAGAGGGGAAAGATATAAAAGAGACCTAAGGGGCAATTTTTTTCATGCAGAGGGTGGTACATGTATGGAATGAACTGCCAGAGGAAGTGGTGGAGGCTAATAAAATTGAAACATTTCAAAGGCATCTGGATGGGTATATGAATAGGAAGGGTTTGGAGGGATATAGGCTGGGTGCTGGCAGGTGGGACTAGATTGGGTTGGGATATCTGGTCGGCATGGACGGGTTGGACCGAAGGGTCTGTTTCTGTGCTGTGCACCTCTATGATCTGTCATGGAAAGTTTTCTGCCTGGAGGTTAGTGATGAGTGGGGTACCGCAGGGCTCTGTTCTTGGGCCTCTGCTCTTTGTAGTTTTTATAAATAACTTGGATGAGGAGGTTGAGGGGTGGGTTAGTAAATTTGCAGATGACACAAAGGTTGGAGATGTCGTTGATAGTATCGAGGGCTATTGCAGGTTGCAGTACGACATAGACAGGATGCAGAGCTAGACTGAGAAATGGCAGATGGCGTTCAACCTGGATAAATGCGAAGTGATGCATTTTGGAAGGTCGAACCCAAATACTGAATATAGGATTAAAGACAGGATTCTTGGCAGTGTGGAGGAACAGAGGGATCTGGGTGTATAAGTACATAGATCCCTCAAAGTTACAAACCCAAATGGATAGGGTTGTTAAGAAAGCATATGGTGTTTTGGCTTTCATTAACAGGGGGATCGAGTTTAAGAGCCATGAGGTTTTGTTACACCTCTGCAAGTCCCTGATGAGACCACACTAGGGATATTGTGTCCAGTTCTGGTCGTCCTGTTATAGGAAAGATTACGGAGGCTTTGGAGAGGGTGCAAAGAAGGTTTACCAGGATGCTGCCGGGACTGGAGGGCTTGCCCTCTGAAGAAAGTTTAAATAAGCTTGGACTTTTCTCTCTGGAGAGCAGCAGGAAGAGAGGAGACCTGATCGAAGTATGCAAAATAATGAGTGGAATAGATAGAGTCAATAGCCAGAGACTTTTCCCCAGGGCAGGATTGACTGGTTTGAGGGGGTCATAGTTTTAAGATATTAGGAGAAAGATATAGAGGAGACGTCAGAGGTAGGTTCTTTATGCAGAGAGTTGTGAATGCATGGAATGCATTGCCAGCTGTGGTGGTGGAAGCAGAGTCACTGGGGACATTTAAGCAACTGCTGGACATGCACATGGATAGCAGTGAGTTGAGGGGTGCGTAGGTTAAGTTATTATATTTTACATTAGGATTAAACCTCGGCAAAACATCGTGGGCCTAAGGGTCTGTTCTGTGCTGCACGTTTCTATGGTCTATGTTCTATGACTCTATGACTCTAAAATCGTAGACAATATTCCAGGTATGATCTCACAAAGGCTCTGTACAACAGTAGGAGAAAGTGAGGACTGCAGATGCTGGAGATCAGAGCTGAAAATGTGTTGCTGGAAAAGCACAGCAGGTCAGGCACACAGAAGGGCTCATGCCCGAAACATCAATTCTCCTGCTCCTTGGATGCTGTCTGACCTGCTGCACTTTTCCAGCAACACATTTTCAGCTCTGTACAACTGTAGCAAACATTTTTGGAATTATGTGCCTGTATGCCAGTTTTCAGTGACCTATGGGAAAGGACAACCAGGTGCCTTCAAACACTCACACTTTGCAACCTCCACCATGTAAGAAAAATTCTGTCTTGTTGCTCTATCAATGTGAATAGCTTCGCATTAACGTTGTCTTACTCCAATGCAAACAGCTTCACATTTATTCATATTATATTACACCATGTGCTGACCCATTTACTTAGCTTCTCCATGACCCTTGAAGCCTCTATGCACCCACCTCACGCTTTACTTTCATACACACTCTTGTTTGGAAATGTTACAATTTGGCCCCATCTCTAAGTCAGGGGTGGCACGGTGGCTCAGTGTGCCAGGGACCGGGGTTCGAATCCAGCCTCAGGCGACTGTCTGTGTGGAGTTTGCACATTCTCCCCATGTCTGTGTGGGTTTCCTCTGGGTTTTCTGGTTTCTCCCACAATCCAAAGATGTGCTGGCTAGGTGAATTAGCCATGCTAAATTGCCCAGTGTTCAGGGATGTGGTGCATTAGCCAGGGGTAAATGTAAAGTAATAGGGTAGGGAAATGGGTAGGTTACTCTTCGGAGGGTCAGTGTGGACTTGTTGGACCGAAGGGCCTGTCCCCACACAGTAGAGATTCTATGATTCCATAGCTTATGAGCAACTCTGCATCTAGCACTATCCCACAAGTAATAGTCTGTACCCCAAATTTATGAATTTATTCCTGCTCTCTGCTTTCTGTTTCTTTAACCAATTTTCATGTCATACAGTACATTCTCCTCAATCCAATGAGATCTAATTTTATTTGCTTACATATGTGGAATCTTATCACAAGTGTCGCAAGTGGCATCCACAAAAATCTCAAAGATTGGTCAAATATTACTTCCTTTTTATCAATCCATATTGACTCTGCACAATTTTCGCCAATTTTCTAAGTGTCTAGTTATCCCATCCTTTAAAATCAATTCGAATGGTTTCCAGTTGTTGACAGGAAACTACCTGATCCATGATTTTCCACCCTCCTTCCCTTTTAATTGCAGGTTACATTTATTCCTTTCTGTCTGCAGGAACATTTTTACATTTTACAGGGTTTGATCCAGAGTAAAGCTCCTTGCACTCTGGGATAGGTACAGCAGAGGGTTAGTTACATAGTAAATCTTTCTCTACACCTGTCCCTATCAAACACTGCAGGACAGATACAACATTGGGATAGATACAGAGTAAATCTCACCCTGCACTGTCCCCATCAACTATTTCCAGGACAGGGACAGCAAGGAATTGGATACAGAGTAAAGCTTTCTCTACACTGTTCCCAACCAACACTCTCAGTATTAAATTTACATTATAGACCTGGCTTTCAGATCATAAAGTTTCTGTCTTAGAACTGAGTGCTGTATTCACTGACTAAGAGGCAATGTTGCACTTAAAACGAACCCCAGTCACCTCAGATGCATTAATTCAGGTCGGCACCCTGGGAGCATGTAAAACTCCGCTTCCCAGGCTGGCCTCAGGTCCTGAGGCGTGGCTGACACATAGCTACCAGGTTTACATGACACCTCTCTCATAGCACATAGAGGATCTGAAAGGTGAAAGGTGTTAACAGTGAAGAGGATTAAAGGTGAGAATCTGTGTCCTCCCTCAAGATATCAACAAGCATTTCAGGAATTGATTTCCAGAGGCACAACTTTCCAGTTTAACCTTCAATATAACTCTGTTGTGTTTTAAAGAAGAACAAATCTTTCTCAGAAAAGGAGCGGTGTAGCGTATTAAGGAAGATAGTTCAGTGAGTGGAGACTACAAGTTAATGAGACAGCTTTCATCTCTCTTGATTTACTGAGTGTACGTTTTCTAAACTCTGTTATCCTCCGTGGTGCTTTGTTTATAATGTGGTGACAATTATGAATTTGCAAGTCTCTTAGTGAATTCTCTGTTTTGTTTTCCCTCTGGATAAAGTAATTAGAAAAGAAAACTGGGTTGATAGTGCAGTCTAATGATGGAAAGCTTCTCATCGTCAATGGGAAATGGGTCAGCGCTAGGCTGTTGAATGTCCAATGTGGATAGATTCATTTCAGAAGGCAATTCCACAGAAGTGCGAACTGTCCCTGATTTGGGAGATAGGTTTTCTTCCAGTGATTGTAATTCAGGGTCCTGAGCGGTGGAGGGGGGGTGGGGGTGGGGGTGGGGAGGAATATAAGGATATTTAGGAATGTGGAACTGTGTGAATTTATAAAAGCACGTTGTAAGACCTGCATTGTTTTTGTCCGTGGAATTTCGAATGGTCTGTTTTTTTTTCTGCACAGTGGCAAGTACCCGGCTCAGACATCGCGTGGAAACTGATCTAATTGTTGGGAAGGCGGGATGGGGATGGCGCCAGCTTTTGTTCACCGTTTGCTGTGTGTTGCTCGGTCTGTCTGTAGAAAGCTGTTCACACCTTGCAGGCACAGCCACGTGTCGACACGAGCTGTCGACAAATTGAGCCCAAATGTGTATCAAGCAGTCAGGGCCTAACCTTTTGTCCAGTTGACTCCTTAGAAGTGTATGCAAAAGCACAAAGGCATCCAGGCGAACCTCCAACGCCAGTAAAATAAATATTTGGAAACTGAATGTATTGGTGGGGACTGGAACCTGTTGTTGTGAGTGAAACGGCTGAACGTCAGGTCTAACTCTAAACAAAGGAAGCAGATGCTAGAAATCCGAAATGAAAACTCAGCAGGTCTGGCAGCATCTGTGAAGAGAGAAAATCTGTTAATTTTTCGAGTCTGAAGGAGGGGTCACTGGACCCGAAACACTGACTGTTTCACTCCATAGATGCTGCTAGACCTGCTAAGTTCCTCCAGCACTTCCTACTTTAGTCTTTCTGTCAGTCGTTGCTTGTTTTTACTTTCTGTCTCCTTGATCCTCGAAGCATCTTTTATATGGTTCGCTTGCCAAATGGTGTTCCTATCGCAGACGTTAAGTCTTGGTTGGGGTTGGACTGATTATCTTATCGGCAGATATATAAATAATCCGGACAGGCTGAGCAAGTTTTAATATGGTCTCAGTTCGAATGCGCTGATAGCAACAAGAGCTGGTCTATGCTGTTCAATACCTTATTATAACCGCGAGTTTATCCCGCTAAGAGCCATCTGACATTTACTAGTGGCTATTGTAGGTGAGACTCGATGGGTCGAACGGCCTTTTCAGCACTGTATGACTCTGAGCAAATCTGCGCGACTGTGTTCATTACCTCACTCTCTCACACACTCCCGGGAAAATCTGACACCCTGCCCTACTCCCCTGTGTTTTCAATGTGGCTACTCGGCTAGAGCGGTCATGCAGATTAGAAATGATCCAGCCTAGTGCAAATCCCAGTTCGAAAGGATTTGGAGATGCCGGTGTTGGACTGTAGTGGACAAAGTTAAAAATCACACCAGAGTGGAGAGTGTGTGGTGCTGGAAAAGCACAGCAGGTCATGCAGCATCCTTCTGAAGGGTTCCTGCCCGAAGGGTCCATTCTCTGCTTCTCGGATGCCGCATGACCTGCTGCGCTTTTCCAGCACCACACGCTCTCGATTCTGATCTCCAGCATCTGTAGTTCTCACTTTCCCCCAAAAATCCCATCACACCAGTTTATAGTCCCAAAAGGTTTATTTGGACGCACTAGCTTTCAAGCTCGCTGCTCCTTCATCAGGTGGTCAGTTAGAAAAGATGTGATTTGATTAATTCGGTTAACTGCTCTTGATAAATGCTCTCATCGCAGTTCCGGGGCCACACAAGTTATCAACAGTCATTCTAACATGCCTCATTCTGAAAGATGACAATTATCCTGCTTCAGCCATTTACTTGTCCTCTCACACACTGGACGCTCTGTTACTGCATCAAATATTTGGCATCTTTTTAAAAGTGAGATTGTAACATTCACCAGTTCATAGCATGTGTATGGGTGGGTGGGTGTGTACATGTGGAGGGTATGTGTATTGTATGTGTTGCTGGGTATGTGGTTGTGTGTGTATGGGCGTGGGGATGGGTGTGTGTTGATGGGTATGTGGGTGTATGTATGGGTGTGTGTGTATCTATATGTCTGTGGGGGTGGGGGTGTGTGTTGGTGGGTATGTGGGTGGGTGTGTATTTGGGTGGGTGAGTTTGTGTATGTGTTGGTGGGTATGTATGTGTGTATATATTACTGGGTATGTGTGTTGCTGGATATGTGAGTGTGTGTATGTGTGTGTGTGGTGATGGGTGTGTGTGGGAGGGGGGGAGGGTGTGTATGTGTGGAGAGGATGTGTGTGCATGTGGGTGGTGTTATGTACCAGGCCTGTCCCCGCAAAACATTTTTAAGCAGGTAGCCCAGACCGTAACTTTGCTATTTGTTTTAGGTAAGTGTATAGTGGATATTCCTAGAGCAAATCAATTGGTCTGACTGCCAAGTTTTAAACAAATAGAATTTATTTACAAAATTACAGAATGAAAAACAAAGAACAGAAAGTAGAATACCAGATAACTTATCCTATTAAAAAAACCCTGCAGACTATCCCGACTTAATAATGCTGTTCCATAAATATTAGCAACAGTCTCAATAAACACATCTGTTTGCACAGGCTTTACCCAGGACAAACAGGCTTTAAGTTCGAGAGAGAGAGAGAGAGTACCTGCTGGGCTTGCCTCAGCAGCCTTTCTTCACCCACACTGCTGCTGAACTGAATCAAAAACTCTAATCTGAATGAAGGTTAGCTACACAGCTAGCTGGCCACTCCCCTTTGATCATACTGGTTTTTTAAGATATAAAAGCCTCAGGCTGGAGTCTGTGTGTGTGTGTGTGTGTGTATATGGGTGGGTGTGTGCATGTGGGCGTGCACGTGTGTGTGTATGTGTGTATATGGGTGGGTGTATGCATGTGTGTGTGCACATGTGTGTGTATGGGTGAATATGTGTGTGGGGGGTGGGTGTGGGTAGGTATTTTTGTGTGGGTGTTTGTGGGGGGGGCATGGGTGTGTATGGGTATTTGTGTGTGGGTGTGTGTGTGTTGAGAGTGTTGTGCAGAAAAAGCACAGCTGGTGAGGCAGCATTCGAGGCACAGGAGAATCGATGTTTCGGGCATAAGCTCTTTATCAAGAATTTTAGTGGGGGAGGTGATGGCCTAGTTGTATTATTTACTCTAATCTCCAGCATTTGCAGTCCTCAATTTCTCCTTGTGTGTGTGTGTGTGTGTGTGTGTGTGTGGAGGGGGAGGGGTCACTTCTTTCAATGTCTTTCCAGGAACACCATTCACAACCTGTTATGGTGCACTTCATAATAAAGCAACTGCCCCCAGCAATAAACTAACTTCACGTTGCTATAAAATCACACCGTAATACAGCATGGAAACAGGCCCTCTAGCCTAAACTGGTCTGTGCTGACCATGGTGCTCACTCAGCTAATTCTAATTGCCTGCATTTGGTTCTTATCCCTCTAAACTCTTCCCATCCATGTACCTGTTGAAATGTTTTTTAAATTTTTTATTATACTGCCTCAACCACTTTCTCTGACATTCCATATACACATCACTCTCTGCATGAAGAAGTTGCCCCTCAGGTCCTTCTTAAATCTTTCCCTCTCACCTTAAACCTATGCCCTCTAGTTTTCAATTCCCCATCCCTGGGAAAAAGACTATATGCATTCATCCTATCTATGCCTTTCATGATTTTATACACCTCAATAAAGTCAGCCCTCATTCCACTACATTCCAAGGAATGAAGTCCTATCCCGGCTAACCTCTCCCTGTAACTCAAACCTAATAGTCCTGACAATCCCCATCAATCTTCTTTGAACGCTTTCCAGTTTAACTATGTTTTTCCTACAACAGGATGATCAAAATTGTACTCAATACTCCAAGTGTGGCCTCACCAATGGCTTATACAACTGGAACATAACATCCCAACTCCTATACTCAATGCCTCAACCAATGAAGGTCAGTGGGCAGCACGGTGGCACACTGCTGCCTCACAGCACCAGAGACCCGGGTTCAATTCCTACCTCAGGCAACTGTCTGTGTGGAGTTTGCACATTCTCCCCATGTCTGCGTGGGTTTCCTCCGGGTGCTCCGGTTTCCTCCCACAGTCCAAAGATGTGCAGGTTAGGTGAATTGGCCATACTAAATTGCCCGTAGTGTTAGGTGTAGGGGAATGGGACTGGGTGGGTTGCTCTTCAGAGGGTCAGTGTGGACTTGTTGGGCTGAAGTGTCTGTTCCCACACTGTAAGTAATCTAATCTAAATTCCTTCTTCACTACCCTGTCTACCTGTGATGCCACTTTCAGTGGACTATGTAGTTGTACTCCTAGGTCTCCCTTGAATACAATACTCCTCAGGACCTTACCATTTACTGTATGAGTCCTACCTTGGTTTGACTTTCCAAAGTGCATCACCTCACGCCTTCTGTAATGAATTGTATTTGCCAATCCTCAACCTACTTCCCCATCTGATCAAGATCCCTCTGTAATTTTTGGTAACCTTCATTGCTATCAATGATACCTCCTAATTTTGAATCATCCACACAAACTTACTAATCATGCCTTGTACATTCACATCCAGATCGTTCATCTAAGTAACAAATAACAAACAACCTTCAACCATCACCCGCTGCTTCCTACCATCAAGCCAATTTTGAATCCAATTGTCTAGCTCTCCCTGGATTCCATGTGACCTAATCTTCATGACTAGCCTGCTGTGTGGGAACTTGCCATAGGCCTTACTAAAGTCCACGTAGACAACATCCACCACCCCACCCTCATCTATGCTCTTTGAAAAACTGTAACCAATTTGTCAGACATGACTTTCCATGCACAAATCCACGCTGACTATCCCTAATCAGACCTTGACTATCCAATTCGTTAATCCTGTCCCTTAGTATCCTTTCCAACAACTTGCCTCCCACTGATGTCAGGCTCACTGGCCTGTAGTTCCCTGGCTTGTCTTTGCTACCATTTTAAACAATGGAACAACATTAGCCATCCTCCAGGCTTCTGGAACATCACCCATGGCTAAAGATGAAGCAAAGATCTCTGCAAAGGCCTCTGCAATTTCTTCCCCAACATCCCACAGTGTTCAAGGATGGATTTGGTCAGGCCCAGGGGATTTATCCATCTTAATGTGCTCTAAGGCTGCAAACACTCCTAAGTGATAATACGAATGCAGTCCAAAACATCATCACTTGTTTCCCTTGTTTCCTTAGCAACCATGATTCTCTCCTCAGTAAACAGTGAGGAGAAATATTCATTAAAAATGTCCCCATCTCCTGTGGCTCCATACATAGATGTTCATGCTGATCTTTAACTCTTAATATAGATATGGAACTTCTTGGGATTATCTGCCAGATCCATTTTATAACATCTTTTTGCTCTTCTTATTTCCTTCTTAAGATTCTTCTGGGAATTCACTTAACCCTGATAGCTTAGGCGCAATGTATGCCTACTTCTTCTTCTTCCTGACCAGGTGTTATGACTTGGAAGTCCTGACAAAGTAGTGGGCAAAATGTTGAATGGTAATTTTCTGAAGGAAATTTATGAGGAAGAAGTTTGTAGACCTGATTGTGGCAAGCAGGGAGGTGATTCCAATTTGTTTCAAAAAGCCACTGGACCCAAATGGATTCTTCCTGTGCCACCAGGTCCCAATGTAGGTTAATACATACCTCAGTAATTCACCCAGAAGAGATTACACTGTCCTTTGGACTGCTTTTGGATCACCTTCCTTCTAATTATCATAAAAATAAAATACTGCAGGTGCTGGAAATCTGAAATGAAAGCTGAAAGTGCTGTAGAAACCCAACCTTTGGCCTCACCGATGGAGAGAGGAACAGAGTGAATGGTTCAAGTTTGGTGACAGCTAGATATCAGCAATCTGAGTTTCAGAAACTTGGTTCTGATCACAAGTTTCCATCAATTACCACTATACAATGTTTCTCTTGTATGGACTCCTCCTGTTAAATACCTCTTCCACATTACTCACACACTCTCTGTATTATTCTCAATGATCTCCTCAAAAATCATCTCAAGAAAGTTGCTCCCCCTGTGAAAAATAGGAAGTGCAAATTAATGGCAGAGTTGCAACTCTCTAAATTTATGTTGCGAGAAAATAAGATGGTGCCAAGACCATAATGTGTTTATATTCAGAAGACAGTCATAAGGTGTAAGTTTGCAGTTTCGGACACTCCACTGTGAAACAGATCTTAAAGCACCTATTCACCAGGAAGATGTCAGGAATGGCAATCTGTCGTGATAAGGAGTGACTTTGCTTATTTATTCAACGGATGTGGGGTGTCACTTTCTGAACCAGCATTTATTATCCATCCATTGTTGCCTGTGAGAAGAAGATGGTGAGCTATCTTCTAGAACTGTTGCAGTTCATGTGCTGGAGGTTGACCTCCAGTATTGCTATGGAGGGGCCTTTGAGAAGGGTATCATTGGACAATGTCAAGGAGATTGACAGATAATAGAGTCTTGAGCTTATTCATCTGATCCACAGATTTTTTTTATAGAGAAACAAGAGAAATTGAATGAAAGAAAAATAAACTTGGAATATTTCATGGATAGAGAAAATCTGCTAGTCTCAATTCTGCTTCATAAAATAATCCATTATATTTGGTTCTTTATATTCAAATCTACTTCTACATAGTGTCCCCCATCCAGCCATGTTATTGATCAGGTTCTGTACATGTTCTGCTAATATAGTATAATATATGACATGATAATAACATACAGAGGATGAATGTTTTGAATTCCTAACAAAAGTCAGAAAATGATGCTGGAGTAGCCCAAACATGCTGCATTGTGGATTTGCTCCTGACAATGGTTTGTCTTTGTCAGTTTGTCTATCCAGGTGGATCAATGTGAGGAAAGCCAGTTTCTCATTACCTTGATGGGACATGTGCAAAACTGCAGTTGTCAAACTTCACTTGGAGTGACAGAGGAGATTGAGGAGTTTCTGAAGAGGTTTGCATGGAATGGAGGGATAGGAAGCATCTGTTCCCTTTGGTCAAAAAAGGGGCATCATTTCAAAGGGAAAGGCAAGGGGTTTAAGAGGAGATTTTACACAATAATCTTTTACACAGAGGATAGTGAGAATCTGGATGAACTGCCTGGAATGGTAGTAGAGGCAGAAAATCACATAATCTCATAAGTACAGGGATGAGGCCTTGTAGTGTCATAACAATCAATGCTCGGGGCCAAGCCATAGAATCATAGTCATACAGCACAGAAACAGTCCATGCCAAAAGTTATCCCAAACTAAACTAGTATCAGTGCCTGCTCCTGGCCCAAATCTCTCCAAACCTCTCCTGATCATGTATTTATCCAAATGTCTTTTAAACATAGTTAAAAATCACACAACTCCAGGTTATAGTGCAACATGTTTATTTGGAAGCACTGGCCTTTGGAGCGCTGCTCCTTTATTAGGTGGTTGTGAAGCAGGACCATAAGACACAGAGCTTGTAGCAGAAGGATTGCAGTGTCATGGAGCTGAAATTAAGTCTTTCATCATTTAGAATGGGTTTGTTCGTTTCAGTTCTTTAATTTGTAAATTCCCCAATTCTTTTAAGTTACATTCTCAAGATAATTTCAGGTTTTCTAACAATAAGTTCCATTTCAGCTCAGACAATGCATTAAAGGTGTGAGGTTAAAGTCTGTCAGTGGCCTTAACTGGTTCTATTTCTAAAGTGGGATTTACAGAATCTTACATGGATTGACTGCAGGTTATGCATTTCTTGAGCAAAATAAAACAAAATTCTGCAAATACAAATTCACCTTATAAACTTATATGTGTGCACATGCAGGAGAGACAGAGTGAGTGTGGTGTGAGTGCATGTGAGAGAGTGTGTGTATGCATGTGTGTATAAGTAACGTGTATGAGTATGTAGGGGTATAAGCCTGTGAGAGGGTGCATGTGTGGGTGAGAGTGTGGGGTGTGTATGTGTGCGCTTATGAGAGGGAGAGCTTGTGTATGAGAGAGTCTGCATGACTGCCTATGTAAGAGTAGGCAAAAGTGAGCACTGCAGATGCTGGAAATCAGAGTCTAGATTAGAATGGTGCTGGAAAAGCATAGCAAGTCAGGCAGCATCCAAGGAGCAGGAAAATTGACGTTTCGGCCAAAAGGACTGGCCTGTGTAAGAGAGTGTGTGAGTGAGAGAGAGTGTAAACATTGTAGTTGTGCCCACATTCACCACTTCCTTAGGAAGTTCATTCCACACATGAACCACCCTCTGTGTAAAATAAAATGCCGCTGTGTCTTTTTCCAGTCTCTCCTCTCACCTTAAAAATGTTCCTCTAGTCTTGAAATCCCACGTCCTAGGGGAAAGACACTATTAACCCTGTTTTATAAACCTCTATGAGGTCACTTCTCCACTTCTTATGCTCCAGTGAAAAAAGTCCCAGCCTATCTATTCTTTCTTTATAACTCAAACTCTCCATTCCTGGAAACATTCTGATAAGCCTCTTCCGAACCCTCAGCAGTTTAATAATATCCTTTCTATAGTTGGGCGACCAAAACTGGACACAGTACTCCAGAAGAGGCCTCACCAATGTCCTATACAACCTCAACATGATTTCCCAACTCCTATACTCAAAGGTCAGAGCAATGAAAGCAAGAGCGCTGACCAACCTGTCTCCTGAGATTTGTTTTTGATTTATGCAGAGACATCCATGACTGGACTGCAGCTTCCTCTCCCTGCAGCCCAGTATCCAGGCCTGAAACCACACAGAATTCTTTCCCCGAAACCTTCCTCCCCTCTACCTTGCTTTTCTCTTTTTAGTTATGATGTGGAGATGTCGGTGTTGGACTGGGGTGGACAAAGTAAACAATCACACAACACCAGGTTATAGTCCAACAGGTTTAATTGGAAGCACTAGCTTCCGGAGCGTCGCTCCTTCATCAGGTGGTTGTGAGAGAGCAGCGGTCCGAAAGCTAGTGCTTCCAATTAAACCTGTTGGACTACAACCTGGTGTTCTGTGATTTTTAAGTCTGTTTAGTTAAAACCTTTTTCTTTTACCAATCTCAGTGACTCCATGTAATTTTTTTTCATAGTCGGTCCCTTGAAGAGGGACCTTTCGTTACTATTTTAAACCCACTACATAAAGGCAAGGTGTTGTTTGGTACTTGTGCAAATGTTAAAGTGCTTTAACAACGTGAAAATATGTTCAACTATTCGGCTGCAGTTACCCCGGCTCAATTCGCGGCACGGTGTGAAATTACCAACGTCTTCCTCAACCCGTTCTCCAGACGGTTCCCAGTAAAGCACTGACTGAGCGAGATCTGAAAGAAAGACTGCCCTTTCCCACGGGAAGCACCGGTATTATTTACTACACAGAATGTGTGGTCTATTCTCCTTCCCAAACACGTGTTATTGACTCTTACATGGTTTAAGGGTCCGATAGAGTTTAACAGACATCGCAAGACAGAAATGTTCCCACACCGCTCATTGCCTCTGAGATTTTAATAGCACCCAATTCAGTGCTGTCAGCATTAACTCAGTGCTGACATTTTCGTGTGTTCAAATTGCATGGAAAAGGAATGCTGAAGCAGAACAGCAGTTTGCCACTGAACTGTAACTCTGTTCATCAGAGAGAAGGTTCGACTATTGACATTGTATAAGGAAAATTTCTATTGCACTTTCTGTAGTATTTAATTGGCAGTAACTAGCTCTAGCGCAAGGGCAACAGATACAGGGGAATACCATCATTTACGGGCGTGGTGATGGCTTCTTCCTCAAGTGGAATTGTCCAGTCTACTTTCATCGTGTTCACCAGAGAACAATGCCACGCATTCATCAATCATTTCAGACAGGTACCACCTCAAAGAGCACTTTTTTTGAAAAAAAGCTTCGCTTCACAGCCGTACCTCAGTTTTATCTCCGTTTTTTCTTGAAAATATCAGTCATTTCGTTGACCTAGGAAGCTGAGTCCTAATTGGTCATAACTAATAGTTGTTTAACATGTGCCCAAAATCCTACAGGGTGAACATTAACTATCTCAACGAAGCAAATTTCGGTACTAAACCAAAAACTATTTATGAATCAAACCACAGAAACAATGAAACTATGAGCAAAATTAAGCTATTCAGCCATTGGATCATGGATGATATGTTTCTCAACCCTATGTTCTTGCCTTCTCCCTGTAACCTTTGATCCCCTTATTAATCAAGAACCTATAAAATCTGCCTTGAAAACACTCATGATTCGGTCTCCACAGCCTTCTGCAATAATGAATTCCACAAATTCACCACCTTCTGGCTGAAATTCCTCCTCATCTCAGTTCTAAACACTCATCGCTTCATTCTGAGGTAGTGCTCTCGGGTCCTTGACTCTCCTGGTAGTAGAAACATCTTTTTCATGCCCACTCCTCCAGGTCTTTTCAGTGTTCTGTACGCTTCAGTAAGGTCCACGCTCATCCCCCTAAACACCTTCAGGTGCAGGCACAGAGTCCTCAACCACTCCTCATATGACAAGCTATTCATTCCTGAGATAATTCTTGGGAGCATCATCTGGTTTTTCTCCAGTACCAGGGCATTCTTTCCTAGATACAGGGCCCAAACCTGCTCAGAATGTTCGAAATGTGGTCTAACCAGAGCCTTATACAGTCCCAGCAGTGCATTTCTGTTCTTGTATTCTAGTCGTTTTGAAATAAATGCTAATACGGTATTTGCCTTCCGAAGTGCCTTCCGGTATTTGCCTTCCGAAGGTCAGGCAGCATCCAAGGAACCGGAGAATCGACGTTTCGGGCATAAGCCCTTCTTAACGTCGATTCTCCTGCTCCTTGGATGCTGCCTGACCTGCTGCGCTTTTCCAGCAACACATTTTCAGCTCTGATCTCCAGCATCTGCAGTCCTCACTTTTTCCTCTAAGTACCAACTGAACCAACATGTTCATCTTAAGAGAATTAGCACTAGGAGTCCTTAGTCAGTTCATGATTCAGATTTCTGAATCATTTCCCTGTTTACAAAACAATCTGCCTGTTTTCCTCCAACCAAAGTGCATAACGTCAGACTTTCCCACATCTGTCACTTCTTTTCCCACACTCCTAACCTGTCCAAATCCTTCTATTGTATAATTTTCTATTTTAACTGGTTGTAGGAATCATTTAGAATTCGAGGTTTTGGAAACAATGCCCTGGGCCCATTTCAAGCCAGTCAGAAATGCAACTTCTGATTCTTCAAGAAGCTGGAATCTTGTGAAAACTGGCTAAAAATCACACGAGCTAACACCTCACTGCAATCGTTTGAAGTTAATTTCAGCCACGGCTAAAAGCATGGCGCAAAAGTGCAGCATGGGGAAGGACATATCAAACAAACGGTGCATCAAAGGAGTGGGTGTGAATCGCAAGTCACTGACAACTCGTGTCCTCCAATTCTGTCTTTAATCGGGTAAAATGACCTCGGGGCTGGATCGGGAAGCAGACGGTGGCAATGAGCGGACACTTGCACGTACTTTAAGAGTTTGGAGATCAAGGACAGAGTCAGTTTAACCAGAATGGAGAACCGACGCAGAACCCCATCAGATTGCTACGTGTTGAGGGACTCGCTGGAGCTTGGGGCAGCTGCTGCCAAGGCGCGGTGGGGAAAGACCACCGTGTAACATCTGCCTGCCTAAGAAGAACAGGGGGCCCACTCAGAAATTGGGCCCCGCTGGCGCCTCAGCTAAATATCTGGATGGTCAATGTACAGACTTTTATATGCGAATGATTAATTCCGATCTCTGTGTGTAAAGAAATGCACAGTGTGTATAAGAATGGCATGACCAAAATAATTTTATGAATAAAGTATATTTTTGAAATTTAAAAAATCAGATTGCTCAGAAACAAAAATAGAAAGCGTTGGAAAAACTCAGCAAAGAGAAAGGAGAGTTTCGGTCCAGTGACCCTTCTTTAACTCTTAATCCTCCTGAAGAAATCTAGGTTTGTTCAATATATCATTTCAGTTGCATGACACTGAGATCTTCTGTTATAAATTCTGTGTTTTATGATCCTGCTTCACAACCACCTGATGAAGGAGCAGCGCCCCGAAAGCTAGTGCTTCCAAATAAACCCGTTGGACTATAACCTGGTGTTATGTGATTTTTAACTTCTGAAGAAGGATTATGGATTGCAGATTTCTTTCCCTAAAGGCATTAGAGAAGTACATAGGATTTTCTATCAATCAGCAACAGTTTCACAGTTATCATTAGACTCTTAGTCCGGAGTTTTAAAATTCGACAATCTACCATGGCAGGATTTGAACACTACCTAGGGTGCTGGATTAATAGTAAAGTGATGATACCATTAGGTCATCACGTCCCCATGCCTGATGGGTCTAGATAGAATATGGCATTGTGGGAAGGAGCGAGATTCAATAGACAGTATTTAAGGTGACTCAAAAATGCAACCGCGAATTGAAGAGAAAACCTTTTATATATATGAAGAGAATTTAGCAGTTGGCGTGCACTGTTCGAAAGTCTGCTTTTAAAACGAGAAATGACTACTTTGATGAGGTAAAACTTCCACAACTATAAAGAAAAGTTGTTGCCAGACAGGATACCAGTCTCGGTCAACATGCACGATTTACATCCGTTGTTTCAAAAGGTGTAATACCTTACCATTCCAGCAGTCTTCACAAGTTATCCGTTTTATAGCAGACTCACTCCTGTTGCATTCTAACTGAATCCAAATGCACTCCTAGTGGACACTGAATCCATATTCATTCCTGGTGCACACTGACTATATTCACACTCAGCTTTTTGAATCTACATGTCAAACAGGATCTTCTTGATGAAGGAAGTATGATCCATTGGACTGTCCCCTCCACATCCCTCACTGCCACCCGAATGGTGTATCATAACTCTCTTTGAGGCATCCCTAGTTACACCTGACACTTTCCTGATCATAGACTCACTGCTGTATTACATGATAGCAGTGCTATTAGCTATTAGAATGGGCAAAAATTTAACAACAAGAATCTGATGAAGAGGAAGAATAGAAAATCAATATGTTTAAGCTATAGGGAGAGGTTGAATAGGCTGGGGCTATTTTCCCTGGAGCATCAGAGGCTGTAGGGTGACCGTATAGATGTTTATAAAATCATAAGGGGCATGATAGGGTGAATAGCCAAGGTCTTTTTCCCTGGGGTGAGGGTGTCCAAAACTAGAAGGCATAGGTTTAAGGTGAGAGGGGAATGATTTAAAAGGAACCTGAGGGGTAACTTTTTCACACAGAGGGTGGTGCATGTATGAAATGAGCTGCTAGAGGAAGTGATGGAGGCTGGTACAATTACAACGTTTAGAAAACATCTGGGTGGGCATATGAATAGGGAGGTATTAGAGGGATATAGGCCAAATGCTGGCAAATGGGACGAGATGAATGTAGGCTATCTGGTCGGCATGGACAAGTTGGATCAGAGGGTCAGTTTCCATGGTGTACAGCTCTATGACTTTATGACTATCTAAAAGAAGTGTGGGCATTTCAGAGGGATCTGAATGTCTTTCGACATGAATCAATTAGGTCAACTGAGCAATTAGGATCAAAAAATGTGGCACTGGAAAAGAACAGCAGGTCAAGCAACATCTGAGGAGCAAGAGAGTTGACATTTTGGATACAATGGCAAATGGAATATTAGCCCTCACTGCAAAGGAGGAGAAATGAAAACGAACAGAATTTTTACTATAAATACATCAGGTGCTGGTGAAACCACACCTGGAGTATTGGAAGCAGTTTTGATCTCCTTCCCTAAAGAGAGAGCTACTTTCAGAAGAAGTAGTTCAAAAAAGCTTTACACCATTGAATTCTTGAGATGAAAGGATTGCCTCAGAAGAATGCTTCAACAGGTTGGGCCAGAATCAATTGGGATTGAGAAGGGATTTTATTGAAACATACAAGATTCTGAGGAAGACTTGGTAAAATGAGTGTTAAGAGGAAGTTTCCTCACAACTTAAAAATAATAATTGAGGATGCAAATCAGGAGGAATTTCTTCCCTCAAGAATTTCAGATATTGTGAAACTCTCTTCCCCAGAGTAGAAGGGCATGGAGCCTGGTCTTGTGAAATACATTCCATAAGATGTTGGAGCAGGAGTGGGCTGTTTAACCATCTGACCCATCAAGCCTGCTCCATCATTCAATGACAACCTGGCTGATCTGATCCTTTTCAAATCTACTTTCCAGCCTTTTCCTCATAATCCTTGATTCCATTACTGATTAAAAATCTACCTCAGGGCTCAATGACCCAGCATCAATAGCCCTCTGCAGTAAATAATTCACCACCCCTCTGACAAAAGAGGTTTACTTAGACAAACTTCTGATGAACAACAGAGTCAAGAAAGAGTGGAGAAGCAGAAAAGTGAAGCTGAGACCACAATCAGATCAGCCATCAACTTACTGAATGATAAACGGCTCAAAAGGATGATTGGTGTGCTCCTGCTCCTATTTCTTATATTCTTACAACTGTGTGTCTGTATGGTCTGATGCAAGGAGTTGACCACAAATTCTCAAGGAAGCATCCTGCCCAATTTTAACGAAGGACTATCGGTTGAGAGTGAAACTAATCGTTTGAGATCAGAAGAATGGCTGTCTTAGTACAATTAAATGGGGCCTTGGTGAGACCATACCTGGTATACTTGGTATAGTTTTGGTCTCCCTACCTAAGAAAGGATACACATGCCATCAAGAGAGTGCATAGGAGGTTCAATAATCTGATTTCAGGGATGCC
This sequence comes from Chiloscyllium plagiosum, assembly GCF_037043375.1. Classification (NCBI taxonomy): domain Eukaryota; kingdom Metazoa; phylum Chordata; class Chondrichthyes; order Orectolobiformes; family Hemiscylliidae; genus Chiloscyllium; species Chiloscyllium plagiosum. Next base: position 929,885 of record NW_028270182.1, read on the forward strand.
AGGACTGTCCTATTAGGAGAATTTGATTCTACTAGGACAGTATTCACCAGATTTTAGCGGGATGAGAGAGGATCTGATTAAAACATATAAAGATCTAAGGGCAGGAGACAGGGAGGGTGCTTCCCATGTTGGGGAGTCTAGAATCATGGGATACAATTTCAGGATACACATTACGCTATCTAGGACTGAAATGAGGAAACATCTCTTCAAGGATTAGTGAAACTTATGCAATTTAATACTGGAGTGGCATGTGGAGGTCACTCATTGAATATATTCAAGCAAGTGATAGATATGTTTTTAAATTTTTAAGATATCAAGGATATGGGAAGAAAGTGGAATATGGCCTTGAGATAAAGAATTGGTCATAATCTTATTGAATGGCCTGCTCCTGCCCTTAGTTTTACTGCTTCCTTCTTTCTAGCAGTGAGTCAGCAGTCCAGAGAGCAGAGTAAAGTTGATAAAGAAACATAAAATTCATGGAGAGTTTTGGGGTAACACTTCATTCAAAGCCACCTCTGACAATCATTGTCAAACACAGATCCTTGATTTAAATGCCCTTTTCAGAGAATGCTCTTTTAATAAAAAATATCTGCTCTCTGTTTCGTGTGGATTTTGTGTTGTTGAACCTTTCCAAAAGGAAAGAACATTGAGCTGCAGACAGAGGGAGATTTAATCCTTCCTTTTACCCTCTTGATGTTCATTCAATCCCTGATTGGGTTTTGAGAGAGGTGGATCCGCCTCACTGACCTTCTGGGCAGACACAATGCTCTATCGGCTGAAAACTTTAACAAATTTAAGGGAGCCATCTGTTCGAGAGCGGACAGAGGATTAGCAGGAATGACCAGTTAAACTGTTTAAGCACCGTCCTTTATGAAGAAAAGTAACAGCTCGTTATTGATGATCACTGGGGTTAAAATGTTCCCATTGACTCTGGGAAATAATTGAAATTCTACCTGAACAATTCTGAGAAAGCTCCCCAATAAATGTCTTCTCTCATCTCAATTGCATTGACTTTGATGCCGAGACCAAACCCAGTTGCTGATAAGTGTGTTTGTAAACTGTAAGAAACCTCATCAAATCCTAATTCTCCCATTTGTCTGCACTTTCTCATTCAGAATTAAAATTTATTACAAGGGAGACAGTTGGTTCTCATGAACAGAGTGTTATGATCTTTTTAATTAATAAAATAAGACAGTTCTCTTTTCAAATTAACGCTAATTTTAAAAACTGACAAGTGACCTAAAGGGATACAGTTGGTGGGTTTGGAATCAAAGTGGATCTGGTCATCAGGGTGTGTGGGGTCCGGAGGCTGCAGTAAGTTCACTCACGAGCTTATGATTAGCATCAGCATCAGCATAAAACCAACTAACAAGTCTGCCTTAAAGGTAGGTAGGTAGGTAGGTAGGTAGGTAGATAGATAGATAGATAGATAGATAGATAGATAGATAGATAGATAGATAGATAGATAGATAGATAGATAGATAGATAGATAGATAGATAGATAGATAGATAGATAGATAGATAGATAGATAGATAGATAGATAGATAGATAGATAGATAGATAGAAATTCTTTTCCAACTTGAGCTCTTTGATCAGCTGCTATCTCCCACACTCCAACTGGCAAAAGTTCCACACAAAGGTTACTATACAAACTAAAAATTAATAATGTAGGGTGCAACATGTTAACATGGGTAGACTAACAGAAAAACAGAGTGGGATCAATAAGTACATTTTCATGTTGGCCAGTTATAAGAGTGGAGTGTAACAGGGATGAGTGCAGGTTATTTATAATCTGTACCAGTCATTTACTGAAGCAACCCAACCCACACAGTTGATCATTTAATACTGATGTAAAGATTGTGATGGAGACAGGTCCAGTGAGCGCACAAAAAATGATGGGATATGATTAGGGAAAAAATGAAGTTGTCTACTTTGGCAGGAAGACTAGAAAAACATTATGCAATTTAAATGGAGAGAGAATGCAGGATCCTGAGATACAAAGGGAAGTGAGTATGCTGGAGCAGTAATCACAAGTTTGTGTATACTGTAGTTGCAGAGGTTTATTGCAAGGGAAATGGAATCTAAGAATAAGGGTGCTTTGCTACCATTTTACAGGAATTGGTGAGTTCTGCAGCATTGTGTGCAGATTGTGGTATCTAAGAGAGGTAATTCATTCCTTCAGAAGCAAGACAGAGAGACTTCTCATCAACTGATTCCTGGGATGGAGGGCTGGGTTTTATCTCAGGATGAAAGGTTGGAAAACTTTGGCTTGTACCCATTGCCATTTAGAAAACTGAGAGGTGATCTTGTTCAAACAGAAAAATCCTGAGAGAATTTTATAGGATGAATGTTGAAGAGGTGGTTTCTACTTGTGGGAGAGATCTGGGGAACCATGATCTTAACATAAGAGATCTCCCATTAGTAGGTGAGGAGATTAATTTTCTCAGACGACAATGAATCTGTTGAATTCTCTTCCTCAGAGATCACTAAGACAGGATCATTGACTATTTTTAAAAACTCCTTTTGTTGATCCTAACTCTTAAACCCTCTCAGTATTGATCATTCTCCCAAAAACTACAAAAAGAAGAGGAGATGGCAATGGAAACATTCACCTCCCGTTTGGGGTGTGCAGGGGTCAAGGGATCAGTTACTCAGACTATGTATAATTGTGAAACTGAATTAAATCCCTGGGAATCATTTTTGATCCTATGCAGGTATAGCTGAAACTAAAATAGAGAATGCTCAAAATATCCTTGAGAATGCTCAATGTTTTGAATCCAGCATGACTGCTTTCAGAGCAGAGATAAATGAGTTGTATTTATATTATCATATCCAAGTGATCTATGTCATGTGGTGAGGAATTGTAGATTTACTTCCATTTACTTTCATCCAATAATCACATTCGTTCATCAATTCCTAGTAATTGGTTGAAATTTAACTTTGAGAACAAATTAGCAATATCTTTTTCAATTCTATGCTTAAATCTTCTTTTACTTTTACAGACCTGACATTGTAATGTTGAGTACTGAATTAGCAAAGTGTAAGGTCAAGACAGTATTCACTGTCTCTCTGTCAAGCCTCACAATTAGGTTAACTGCATTTACAAATTTTCTGGTGATGGACAGTTAAACAGTCAGGAACAGGCCAATCAGACAATGAGGTGTATTCTTCCAAAAATGTCTTTTTTACATAAAACTTGTTAAAGAGAGTCACAGTGTAATCCATGCCTAGCTGTTCACATGATATGAGAGAGAGCACTTTCAGTAAATGCAGTACATTGACCCTGTTGAGTGTTTCACTGCTCTTACAATGAAGATTGCACAAGCTTCTGCACTGTCACAGGTCACTGTCCAAGGCCTTCAGGCATTGTGTTTCAAGAGGCTTGGAACAATCATACCACTTGTGCTGTGTGGATTATGAGGAATGTATGGTGTAAATCAGCAGTTCAAAAGGTACCAAGGCACCTCACAGTGCAGCGTGTTGTATAGAGGATACTTTAATAAGCCGGTCAACATCCTCAGTGAAGGACCACCCTTTGCACAGCAAGATTTCAGACAGAATGAAGATGGTCTTTCACTAGGTTAATGGCTGTCCACTGCAGTTGATGTTTGTCTAAGTATGTGCCTCAGGGAACAATTCATAGGTCTCAGAGTCCTTAGCATGGAGCTACACAGAATGAACCTCACCAAAAAGCCAATTCATCTCTTTCTAGATCTTCTTTGCAAAGGCATATTCCATGAGGAGGTTTGCAACAGTCACCTCCCCACCAAAGCTCCCTCAAGGGCAATATGCAGAAAAGTGATACTCTGGGCATTGGTCCCAAATTAAAATAGAGAATGCTCAAAAAATGCTCGAAAATGCTCAATGTTTTGAATCCAGTACAACTGCTTTTAGAGCAGAGATAGCCGATTTGTATTTACATTTTCATATCCAAGTGATATATGTCATGTGGTGAGGAATTGTAGATTTACTTTCATCCAATAACCAGATTCATCTCTAAGGACTGCTCTCCCATTAGGGAGAGAGAACGACTGGTGTTGAGTTTAACCTGAGGATTATAATAACTCAGATGGTGGAAAGGTCAAGTTGATGGGATCTTTAAGGTGACTTCAATCACTGTAGGAAGTGGTTATATAGGAAGGATTGAATGGGAAGGGCGTTTCTCACCACCAGACAAGTAACATTTTGGTGCTTGCTTCAGAGTTCCAACATTGGAGCATTCTTCCAAATGAGTTTTACACTCTGCTCAGGGATCAGCCCAACCGAATCAAATTTCCCCTTTTCCCAAATGACCTCCAGTTCAGCATAGTAGAGAGTCAACAGTCAGGCTGTATAGAATACTTACACAATCAACCTGGTTGTGTGAATTACCTTACAGTGGTCTGGCTGTGCAAGATAACTGCATAGTCATTCTGATTGGTCAGGAACCTGCATCGTAAGTCTAGTTGTGCAGGGTATCTCACTGCAGTTCTGGCTGTGCAAGATATCTGTACTGTAACACAGGTTGTGCAGGAATTTGCACTGTAACTCTATGCAGGAAATCTGTACAGTAACTCTGTGCAGGATATCCATCCAGTAACTCTGTGCAGGACATCTGTACAGTAAATATGTGCAGGAAATTTGCACTGTAACTCTGTGCAGGCTATCTGTACTGTAACTCTGTACAGGAAATATGTACTGTAACTCTGCAGGAAATCTGTACAGTAACTCTGTGCAGGATATCCATCCAGTAACTCTGTGCAGGACATCTGTTACAGCAACTGTGCAGAAAGTCTGCACAGTAACTCTGCAGGAAATTTGTACTGTAACTCTGCAGGAAAGCTGTACTGTAACTCTGCAGGAAATTTGTACTGTAACTCTGCAGGAAAGCTGTACTGTAACTCTGCAGGAAATTTGTACTGTAACTTTGCAGGAAAGCTGTACTGTAACTGCAGGAAATTTGTACTGTAACTTTGCAGGAAAGCTGTACTGTAACTGCAGGAAATTTGTACTGTAACTCTGCATGAAATCTGTACAGTAACTCTGCAGGAAATCTGTACTGTAACTCTGTGCAGGAAATCTGTACTGTAACTCTGTGCAGAAAGTCTGTACCATAACTCTGCAGGAAATCTGTACCATAACTCTGTGCAGGAAAGCTGTACTGTAACTCTGCAGGAAATCTGTACAGTAACTCTGCAGGAAAAGTGTATTGTAACTCTGCAGGAAAGCTGTACAGTAACTCTGTGCAGGCTATCCATCCAGTAACTCTGTGCAGGACATCTGTTACAGCAACTGTGCAGAAAGTCTGTACAGTAACTCTGTAGGAAATCTGTACACTAACTCTGCAGGAAATCTGTACTGTAACTCTGTGCAGGATATTTGTGCTGTAACTCTGTGCAGACTATCTGTATTATAACTGTGCAGGATATCTGTATTGTAACTCTATGCAGGAAATATAAACAGTAACTCTGTGCAGAATATCTGTTACAGTAACTCTGTGCAGAATATCTGTACTGTAACTCTGTGCAGGAAATGTGTACAGTAACTATGTGCAGGAAATGCATACTGTAACTCTGTGCAGTGTATCTGCATTGTATCTCTGACAGTGTAGGATATCGGGACTGTAACTGTACGTTTGACTGTGAAGGATGTTTGGACTGTAGGTCTGACTGTGCGGCATAATCTTTGGGATGATAATATCTGGACAGAGAATTGAAAGTACCAAATGAAGAGGAGACACGGGACATAAAGACTCGGCCTTTTGTTCTGATTCCAGAGACGGCGGTCGCATCAAACGAGCGTGTGGTCGGCACAAGTTGTCACCTCCGTGTGACTTTCAGCTTCGCAAACACTCTAAGATTCTGTGACCAAGAACCAAGAACCTATCACCTGCATCCCCTGAGGCTAGTTCCAGCGGCTTAATATTTATTCAGTGCCGATCAGTCGTAGAGGATTCAGAATTAAAACTCACATAACACCACCTTATAGTCCAACAGGTTTATTTGGAAGCACTAGCTTTTGGAGCGCTGCTCCTCCATCACGTGGAGAACTTCATAAGGAGCAGCGCTCCGAAAACTGGTGCTTCCAAATAAATCTGTTGGACTGGGTGTTGTGTGATTTTTAACTTTGTATACCCCAGTCCAACACCGGCGCCTTTACATCAGGATTCAGAATGGCTAATGCAGATTTCACACCCAATAGCCTGCCTGAGCACTGTACAACTGCATCACTAAATTAACGCAATCAAACTTTCCTCTTTAAATCTGTAAACAAGTCACATCGCACTTTATCCTGCTCAACATGATAGCCAGCCACTTTATCCCAATCATCAGATTCTATAGGTAGATAGATAGATGACAAACAGAGCGTGTGCGAAACTCGCTTTCAACTTTAACTCTTTGATCACCCGACAGCTCCCACACACCATTGAAGTGAAGCTGAGAAAGTGTGGTGCAGAGCCGAGTATGCAAATTACAGTGTTTCCCACCCTGACACCTGGCTCGGTAAAGTGTACTGGGAATTAAGGCTGGATTCCAAACCTTTCATCGTTGTTATATTAATCCAATCATTTGTGTACATCCCTGAACAATTCTAAGTGCTGTGAGGCCGTATTTTCTTAATCCAACCGAGGAATTGTTTGTTTTATAAATTTTTTAAAAGTTTAAAGGATTCAATTAATTAAAATCTTAGTCTTGTAAACTCTAAATAGATTAAACATTTTTCGTTAAACATGATTGATGTTTAATAATTGCGGTATAATGCGGTCTGCAATCTACAATCCCTTTTTCAAATACTGTATTTCGATTGGAAAGTAGCAAAGGATTTAGTGACGCTGCAGTTTGCATTTCAATGTTAGATGCTTTTCCTTCACAGCTCTGCGGGAGTCCCCGGAAACAAATGCATGCAGATAGGAACAAGTGGGGAGGATGAGGGGGGTGGGGGCGAACATCAAATGACCCGTCCCCCAATCTCACGTGTCTCGGTACCTCCCCTATAAATAAAGGCAGCCTTTAAGGTTTTCCTTATGTTTAACCCCGGCGAAGACACCAGGACAAGCTCTTCGATGAAGATGGCAGCAGAATCGTCTGATGTCAGGGAGGTTAAAAAGGTAAAAGTGATTTGACAATGGACTAAACGAAATGTGCTCCACATTAGCCCGTTTTGTTTTGTTTTCATATGTATTAAAAGCTGCATTAACCAGGATACAGTTATTCGTTGGTACTGAAGTGTTATTTAAATTATTGCAAGAAAACAATTGGGAGGGAGTCAGGACGTTTCCTCCCAGATTTGAGCAGTTTAGGCCCCCAACCCCCGGATGCAGCAACAGCCCCCAGCTCCGAGCTGGACCGGGCAAACTGGATGCAAAGTGTGGTCACATCAATATAAAAAACCCTTTCCATTCTATATCAACAGTTACTTAAACCTTTAGTGGAAAAACGGAGACGCGATCGAATGAACCGCAGTTTGGACCAACTGAAATCTTTCTTATTGACGCATTCCCAGAACGAGGTGAGGGCACCTTTTTGTCGCGAAGTGACACAGTTGAAGGAACCTTTCCGCGGCTTAAGTGTGAAATTTCCCGGGATTAGTATGAAGTGTGTGTGGCGCTCCGAACAAAAAGATACCTTGATATCTCTCGCATGTCCTTCCACTTTTACCCAGGTTTCGTTTCTCTTTCCCCAACCCCGTTTCTGTCTCTTTCTGTTTAGAGTTTCCGAAACGGTAAAATGGAGAAGGCTGAAATCTTAGAAATGACGGTTCAATATCTGAAAAACGCGGCGCTTGCGAATGGACCGGGTGGGTATCTGCCTTGATCTTGCTGCTGTGGCTAGTGATTCCAGTTTCCATGCGCGTCTTTGCTCACCATCCCATCTGCGGAGTTGGCTTTAAACATCCAGTTTGCGTTCGGTAAAATCGATACCTTTAGTGTGCATAGATTGGGCATTGATACTTGTTGTATTGGTAATCAATGATTCCTCCTGCCTTTAGTTCGCTACCTTGTGTTCAAAAATAAAGCTGGGACATGCAAAATCATAACCCACCTCCCAGAGGGGCCCCGGATCGGGATTTGTACCCGGAGCTCGGAATTGATTCTTTGCTGAGATCCTATTTGGAATTTCGAAGTAATCGGTTATAGATTGGTTTAAGTGGAACACTATTAATAAGGGGCGTCCATTAATGTAAATATATTAACGTACAGTTCCAAAATGTACAGGATCGTGCGTTCAGTATAGTCCTCAGGGGCAATTTTCGGATGTCCCCAAACGCATATCACTGACCGACCTTGTGTTTAAACAGAACATCAGGGAGCAGAAATCACACGGCAGAACTACGAGGCTGGCTTTAAGGAGTGCCTCCTGCAGGTGAATAGCTTCGTTCGAAGCTGCGCCAGGTTCAACTCGCAGTCCCGGAGCGGTCTGATGGAGGGTCTAGCGGTCTTCCTGGAGCGAGCTTCCGAGAAGAACAGTAACCGCCGAATGCCGGAGTGCCCGAGCCCCTCCGGCCCCACTTTGGATCCTCTCCGACCAGGACAGCGAGATTCCGGGGCTTGGGATGTCGGTCCCGCCGCCTCCAACGCCGTGAGGCCAATGGCTGTTGTCCCCGCAGTCGCTAGCAACTCTCCCGCAAGCAATGTTTCGCATTTCCTCGCCGCTCGGTCCGCAGTCTCGCATCAGATGCCAAACCCCAGCGACTTCACAGCGAAACATCATGAACTTTATGACTCCGGCTCAACACCTTTTCTAGAGTGCCCCCAGAAAGTTATTGTTTCGCCAAAACCAGTCCCTGGTCACCAGGACTCATCGAGAGGGACTGTTTCACACAGTGTCTGGAGACCGTGGCCGTAGGTCGGTGAGAGAAGGACCTTTCTGCTTTTGACATTATTGCATTTCTCTTACGTTTGTAAATCACTAAATCCTGCGCTTTATCCAAATAAAATCCTATCTACTATTTTAAGATGGGAGTTTTGATTAGTTTAAATTTTCTTTAATATTTCTCGTTATTACGTACGTTCCGCTTTTCACTTGTGTATATTTTGGATTAAAGATTTTAATAAGATCTTTATTTGCGTCGTTCTATTTTAATTAAAACAACTGGATGATATTGTGTCCTGTCGGACTGAGAACCTCACCATCGACACCTCTCCCTACCCCGTCTCACCCCGCACCCCTCAAAACCCCACCCCATACACAGGAAAGCAACAGAGCGTTGACTGAGCTGCTGCCTGCCAGAGATACAATCTCTACCCTTGGAGCTGATGTTTACAGAGTAGTCCCTCTGTCAGTTTGTCAGCTCTATCTATCTGTAGCAGGTGAGACTTGAACTAAGGCAGCTTGGCAAAGACGCAAGGCCACAAAGACGCCCCATTCATTATTTTCGTCTCTGGATTACGAGCCCAGGGACATTTCCATTATTCCACCCAGTCCCCACCTCTGCTTCCCGTGAACTTGCAGTTATTTTCTCCTAATTCAAGGGTTACAGGCAGAAGGCAGGAGAATGTGATTGAGAATAGCCGAGCACACTCAATTGGCTGAGCCTAATTCTGCTCCAAAATCTTATGGTCTGAGGGAATAGAATCCATCCTCACCCCTGTTTTAAATAGGATCCCCTCATTTTGGATGTGCACCCCTAGTTCTCGTCTCCAATAAGGGATGAGAACACTTTCAGCATCCACCCTTTGAAACCCTCCTTAAAAACTGACAGGTTTCAGTAAGTAAATTTGTCAGCTCTTCTCGTTCTTACCCCATGTCAGTGGCTGCAAGGCCAACCTGTTAATCCTTTCCTGCGAATACAGCTGTTATCCCAGTAATCAGCCGAATCAACCTACACTGACCTACTCCAATGTAATTGTACTTTTCCTTGAGAAAGGGTTTACATCAGAGTGGTGCTGGAAAAGCACAGCAGGTCAGGCAGCATTCGAGGAGCAGGAAAATCGGCATTTCGGGCAAAAGCCCTTCATCAGGAATGGAGGCGGAAACGTCGATTTTCCTGCTCCCCGGATGCTGCCTGACCTGCTGTGCTTTTCCAGCACCACTCTAATCTAAACTCTGGTTTCCAGCATCTACAGTCCTCACTTTTGCCTAGTTGATTTTTTCCTTGAGAAAGGCGACCAGCTCCATACACAGAGCTCAAGATGCAGCCTCGCTAAAGCCCTTTACGGATGTGAGAACACTTCCCTACTCTTTTTATTCAATTACCCTTGCAGTAAACGCTACAGAACCTGTTGCCTCCGTAATAACGGGCTGTGGCTGAATATTAGATTGAAACCTGATTGATGACGGAGACGGGAGAAGCCAAAGAGCAATTCCAGTGAGAGAGTTTAGCTGCGGTTTGAACCAGAGTCTGCACCCCGCGATCTCGGCAGATCCAGAAGGTATTGGTTGTCTGCTCCTCTTCACTAGACTTTTCTTTCTCCAGATTCTTGTACCTTGTCACGAGTTGGATATTGGGAGATCAGCCTTCAGAGTTATGAATGAGGAGGTGCCAGTGTTGGACTGGGGTAGACAAATTTAAAAATCAGACAACACCAGATTATAGGCCAACAGGTTTATTTGGAAGAAGCGAGCTACCTGATGAAGAAGCAGCGCTCCGGAAGATTGTATTTCCAAATAAACCTGGTGTGTGTTTTTTAACTTTGTCCATCAGAGTTGCACCAATTTCCCTAAGTGTCAGTCAGTCGCCAGCTTCAGACAGAGAGCCTTTTCTCTTTTTGCAAAGTAACAGCTTTTGTGGAAGACTACATAACATCTCGATTTGAAACATTAAAATTTTCAGTGAAGTTTTATTCAACAATGTATATTTTATGTCCCATTAAATGTACCGCTGCTGAGCTATTAACAAATACAAAACAAATGTGGAGCTGAAATATCAGACATCATCGCAAGATCAAGAAGGTTAGGGCAGCAAGCGGTTGCGCTGAATATTGAATTCAATCTAATAATCAGCTCGCCACAAGGAACGGTTAACAGCTCTGAGGGTCCTTCTGCAAAGGTCTGCTTTAAAATGTATACGACGAGGATGGGATTCGAACCCACGCGTGCAGAGCACAATGGATTAGCAGTCCATCGCCTTAACCACTCGGCCACCTCGTCTAGCAGTGGCACCCTTTTCCCCCCCATTACACAGCTTTTAGAATATCTTTTGGTGAATAAGTAAATATTTTATTAGAATTTGCAAATTATCGTAAATACTTGAAATCCCATCTTTAGCTTTACTGAGATGTTACTGAAATCCGCTAACTGAGGAGCAATATTTCCGTGAGGACATCGGAACAAGGCGCCTTAAAGAGCAGAAATTGCGAGGGCACAGGGGTGAAACTTCTCAAACCAGATTAGAATAATAGAAATTGAAATATAACATAATTATCGCGGCATGAAAGGAGGCCATTCGGTCCATCATATTCACACTGGCTTCTCAAAATGAGCCTTTCCTTTAGAGTCACTCCCCCAGAATCTCCTCACCCTGCGACCCTGCACCTTCCTCCTCTTCCAATAACTGTCTAATGGTTTTATGAAGCTGTAAATTGAAACTGCCCCCTACACTGTCTCACAGAGCACATTCCACACCCGTACCATTCCATGCCTGAAAGAAAAACACTTTTTATTGTAATACTTTTGTTTCTTTTACTAATTTCAATCTCTTTATGTTTTCGTTCCAGATCCTTTCACCAGTGAGAACAGTTTCTCTTTGACTACTCTACCCAGACCCCTCCTTATTTTGAAAACTCCTGTCAAATCTCCTCTCAGTCTTCTCTCTGAGAAATGAATATTTTTCTGTACTTTCTCTAATGCTTTCACATCCCTCCGTCAGTGTGGAGCCCAGAGATGAATCCAACCCTGTCTTCCCTCAACTCTTTCCATCAATCACTTTAAACACAGGCCAAACTGATGTAAATGCCCTCTGTCCAGGCTCCCCACAACCTTGAATCTCTTTATTAAATTTCCCTTCTCTTCCAAGGTGAACACCCCTGCCTTTCGAAGTTTCCTCATTGTTGCATTGTACTGGTCCTGGTAACATCCTTCCAAGTCTTTTCTGTGGCCTATTTGGAGTAATGATATCCTTTACTTTATGAGATGGCCAGAACTGCATATAATATTCAAGTTGTGGTCTAAATAACATCTGTGAAGCCTCTTTGCTTTTTTATATTCCAAACCTCAGCTGAGAAAGGTAATTATTCAATGTAACTTTTAACCACATTATTAACATTTCATTCTCCCTTGAGGATTCTTTGGACATTCACTCCAAAGTCTCTCAATTCCTCCAAACTTAGTACCCTCTCAGTTCATAGAATTCCCTACAGTGTAGAAACAGGCCCTTTGGCCCAATAAGTCCACACCGACCCTCTGAAGAGTAACCCATCCAGATCCATTCCCCTACATTTACCCCTGAGTAATGCACCTACCCTACACATCCCTGAACACTATGGGTAATTTAGCATGGCCAATTCACCCTAACCTGCACATCACCTGATTGTGGGAGGAAACCGGAGCACCTGCAGGAAACCCACACAGACACAGGGAGAATGTGCCAACTCCAAACAGGCAGTCACCTGAGGCTGGAATCAAACCCAGGTCTCTGGTACTGTGAGACAGCAGTACTAACCACTGAATTACCATGCCATCCCATGGGCATTATTGTGTATGCTGCACCTGGGGTGGTATGGTGATTCCTTTACAACGATATCCTTTATTTTATATTGTCTAACCCTGTTTTTTCAACCAAAATTAATTACTTCACGTTTCTATGCTTAATCTGTCACCTGTTTGACCACTCCACCAACTTGTCTACGTTGTTCTGATGTTCCACACTGTCCTCTTCACATTTCCTAATACTTCTAAGTTTTGTATCATCTGCAAATTTTGAAATGTTGGCCAGCAGACCAAAGCTTAATGTTATTCATGCACATGGATCAAAATCCTGGAATTCCCTTCCTAGTTGGTCTACCTACACCAATTGGAGTGCAGCTGTTTAAGAAAACAGCTGGCCACCACTTTCTCAAGAATGACTGTTACATGCTGGTTCACATCCCATGAGTGTCTTTCATGGGATAATGTATTGGCATAGATAGAAGACTGGCTGGCTAAAATCAATTAAACTTTATTGGTCATTTTCTTGTTGGCATAATGTAACAAATGAGCTGAAAAATGTGTGGTGGAAAAGCACAGCAAGTCAGGCAGCATCCAAAGAGCAGGAGAATCGACGTTTCAGGCATAAGTCCTTCTTCAGGAAGAAGGGCTTATGCCCAAAACGTCGATTCTCCTGCACCTTGGATGCTGCCTGACCTTCTGCACTTTTCCAGCAACATATTTTTCAGCTTTGATCTCCAGCATCTGCAGTCCTCACTTTCTCCTCCATAATGTAACAAATAGTGTGCTACAGAGATCAGTGCTGGGGCCTCAACTCTTTTCAATTCATATAACTGTTTTGGATGAAGGCACTAAAGAAATAACACAAATTAACAAAATTTGTGACTTTACAACAGCTAAGAACTAACTAGGCTACTAGTGGAGATGGAATCTTCACTGAAATCCAGCAAAGTTCCCTAGATATGAATACATTATCTCATCTCTCTCATCTGAAAGAAGGAAGGCATCTGCTCTGAGGGCCAATGAGGTGGCAATGCACTTAGCTCCAGAATCCACAGCCGATGCCATTGGGCTTTGTGGTGTCTTAGCCTGACATGGTAAACTCTTTGTGCCCAGCCTGGCAATCTCTCAGCCCTACAGGGTGATCTTTTGGCAGTACATAATGGTCTCTCTACCTGGCAAAGCCTCAGCATGTACTTCTGATCTTGAGATGTTACCTCAAAGTGTGATCCCACTATAGCTAAGCACTTAAGAAAGATTATAATGTTTGAACTTTCAGCTTTACTTCTTTATTTTCTTCTCAAAACTAAGAAAGTATCACTGTACTATAATTACTGCAATGGTTAACTTTTAATTTTTTTTCTACCTTGTTCTGAAGACTTTCTACCCAGTGATTTGTGCCTAAGATGGCGTCTTGTGTGGTGACATCATACACTTTTCACTTTTGTACTTGAGTATACACGACAATAAAATCAAAATCAGAAGTCAAGGACCTCAGACATAAATGCAGCAGTTGGACAACTTTCAGGAAATGTAACTACAGAGAGACGTCCTTCATGTCTGCTAGGAGGAACATCCTCCTCAATTCTTTCCTCCCAGAGGCTGAAATATAAAAACATCAAAAATAGGATCAGGAGTAGGCAATTTGGCCCTTTGAGCCAGCTCCACCATTCAATATGATCATCCAAAGCATGGTCCTATTCCCACTTTCTTCCCATACAGAACATTACAGCACAGTACAGGTCCTTTGGCCCTCGATGTTGCGCCAACCTGTGGAACTAATCTGAAGCCCATTTAATTTACACTATTCTATTTTCATCCATGTGTTTATCCAATGACTATTTAAATGTCTTTAAACTTGGCAAGTCTACTACTGTTGCAGGCAGGGCATTTCACACCCTTATTACTCTCTGAATACAGAAAATACCTCTGATATCTGTCCTCTCTATCACTCATCAATTTAAACCCCTCTTGCTAGCCATCACCATCTGTGGAAAAAAGGGTCTCACTGTCTACCCTATCTAACCCTCTGATTATCTTATATGTCTCAATAAAGTCACCCCTCAACCTCCTTCTCTCTAACGAAAACAGCCTCAAGTCCCTCAACCTTTTCTCATAAGACCTTCCCTCCAGACCAGGCAACATCCTAATAAATCTCCGTTGCACCCTTTCCAAAGCTTCCTATCCTTTCTATAATGTGGAAACCAGAACTGTACTCAATACTCCAAGTGCAGATGCAGAATGACCTCATGGCTCCAAATCTTAATCCCTCTACCAATAAAAGCTAACATACCATATTCCTTCTTAATAACCCATCAACCTGGGTGGCAACTTTCAGGAATCTATGTACATGGCCACTGAGATCTCTCTGTTCATCTACACTACCAAGAATCTTACCATTAGCCCAGTATTCTTTATTCCTGTTACTCCTTCAGAAATAAATCACCTTACACTTTTCTGCATTAAACTCCATTTGTTACCTCTCAGCCCAGCTCTGCAACTTATTTATATTCCTCTGTAACCTGCAACATCCTTCAACACTATCCACAACTCCACTGACCTTAGTATCACCCACAAATTTACTAACCCATCCTTCTACACCCTCATACAGGTCATTTATAAAAATGACAAACAGCAGTGGCCCCAAAACAGATCCTTGTGATATACCACTAGTAACTGAACTCCAGGATGAACATTTCCTGTCCACCACCATTTTCTGTCTTCTTTCAGCTTGCCAATTTCTGATCCAAACTACTAAATTACCTTCAATCCCATGCCTCTGTATTTTGTGCAATAGTATATTGTGGGGAACTTTACCAAATGCCTTACTGAAATCCATATACACCACATCAACCACTTTACCCTCATCTACCAGTGTGGTCACCTCCTCAAAGAATTCAATAAGGTTTGTTAGCCACGGCCTACCTTTCACAAAACCATCTTGACTATCCCCAATCAAATTATTCCTTTCTCGATGATTATAAATCTTTCTCTTATAGCCTTTTCCAACACTTTACCCACAACTGAAGTAAGGCTCACTAATCTCTAATTACCAGGGTTGTCTCTACTCCCCTTCTTGAACAAGGAGACAACATTTGCTATCTAGACAATGATGACATAAAGATCAAAGCCAAAGGCTCTGCAATCTCCTCTCTGGCTTCCCAGAGAATCCTAGGATAAATCCCATTCAGCCCAGGGGATTTAACTATTTTCACACTTTCCAGAATTGCTAACACCTCCTCTTTGTGAACCTTAATACCATCTAGTCTAGTAGCCTATGTCTCAGTATTCTCCTCAACAACAGTCTTTTTCTGAAGCAAATATTGATGAAAAATATTCATTTAGCACTTCTATCTCCTCTGACTCCACACACCACTTCCCACTACTATCCATGATTGGCCCTAATCATTCTCTGAAAATGTATTGCTGGAAAAGCGCAGCAGGTCAGGCAGCATCCAGGGAACAGGAGAATCGACGTTTCGGGCATAAGCCCTTCTTCAGGAAATGTCGATTCTCCTGTTCCCTGGATGCTGCCTGATCTGCTGCGCTTTTCCAGCAACATATTTTCAGCTCTGATCTCCAGCATCTGCAGTCCTCACGTTCTCCTAATCTTTCTCTAGTCATTCTTTTATTCCTGATATATCTATAGAAAGCTTTAGGGTTTTCCTTGATCCTATCTGCTAACGACTTCTCATGTCCTCTCCTGGCCCTTCTTAGTTCTCTCTTTAGATCTTTCCTGACTAACTTGTAACTCTCAAGCACCCTAACTGAGCCTTCACACCTCATCTTAATATAAACGTTTTAATTTCACTTGACAAGAGATTCAACTTCTTTAGTAAAACACCGCTCCCTCGCTGGCTGGCGGGTACATGTGTATCAAAGAGATGCAGTAGTTATTCCTTCAATAACTCCACATTTCAATTGTGCCCATCCCCTGCAGTTTCCTTCTCTATCCTATGTATCGTAAATCTTGCCTAATCACATCATAATTGCCTTTCCCCCAGCTGTAACTCTTGCACTATATCTTTTGGTTCTTTTCACCTTAAACTATATCTAAATCTTTCTTGAAAATGTTTTATGTTTTGGGCTCAATACTTTCCTTGTCAGATCATTCCACAAGCTCTTGGTAAAGGAATTTATCCTTATCTTATCCAGAACTAGAGGTCATTGTTCATCAATAAGAGGGAGCCTAGTTCAGTCAGTCAGAGATGTGGAAACAATTTTTTTTTTCTCTGGAGACTCTTTGAAATTCTCTTCCCCAAAAGGTAGTGGATGCAAAATCATTAAGTATTTTTTAAGGCAGAGATCATCATCATCGTTGGTCTCTCACAGATGAGGTTGATTCTCTTCCACTTGCAGGGTGAGTCTGTAGGTGGATGCACAGACCGAAGGGACAGGTGGTGGCCATGGGCTGGGTGAGTTGAGTGTTGGTGAGGCAAGGTGCTCCTTTCGCGGTTTCCCCGTGGCTTCCCCCTGTTTTCCCTAACGGCAAATGTAGAGGTGCTTGAGCCTTCCCGGATGCTTCCTTCTCCACTTTGGACAATCTTAGGCCACTGATTCTCAGGTGTCTTCGAGAATGCTGCAATTTGACAGTGAGGCCTTGAGGATATCACTCTGTCAATCTGGGACTTGCCTGCCATTTAAAAGCTGGGAATATAGCACTTGATTGGGGAGTCTCCTGTTGAGAATGTGGTATTGGAAAAGCACAGCAGGTCAGGCAGCAGCCAACGTTTCAGGCATAAGCCTTTCATCAGGAATGAGGCTTATGAGTCTCCTGTTGGTCATGCAGAAGACATGCCCAGCCTGTCACAGCTATCAAGGCATATCAGTGCCTCAATGCTGAGGATGTT
Source organism: Chiloscyllium plagiosum (assembly GCF_037043375.1). Classification (NCBI taxonomy): domain Eukaryota; kingdom Metazoa; phylum Chordata; class Chondrichthyes; order Orectolobiformes; family Hemiscylliidae; genus Chiloscyllium; species Chiloscyllium plagiosum. The sequence continues at coordinate 947,299 of NW_028270182.1, forward strand.
AGTCTGGTCAAGGGCGATGGTGTTGGTTCATCTGTCTTCCCAGTGAATTAACAGGATCTTGCAATGGCAGCATTGGTTATACTACTCCAGCACCTTGAAGTGTCTATTTGTAGACAGCTCACATCTCAGAGCCTATAAGCAGGGTGGGGATCACTAAGAATCTGATATTATTGCCCTCAAACATCATTTTCCTCAGGGGGATGAAGGCTGCACTATCACACTGGAGATGGTGCTGAATTTCTTCATTAATAGCTGCTTTGGACAACAGGATATTACTGAGGCACTGGGAGTGGTCAACATTCTCTAAGGCCTCCCTGTGGACCTTGATGGTTGGGGATTTACTTCCTGAAGAAGGGCTTATGCCTGAAACGTCGATTTTCCTGCTCCTTGGATGCTGCCTGACCTGCTGCGCTTTTCCAGCAACACATTTTCAGCTCTGATCTCCAGCATCTGCAGACCTCACTTTCTCCTCAAAGATTTACTTCACAATGCTAGACCAGGTTAATGAAGGACTTTCATCTTGCGGATGTTCAAAGTGAGACCCATGCTCTCATATGCCTGGTAAAGGTGCTATGGATGGCTGGAGTAAGGTCTCTGAGATTGACATACACAAGCTTCATTGCCACTGCATATCCATGACACTGGGTAGAGGTAACTTTGGTTTTGGGTTGAAGTTGACAGAGGTTGAATAATTTCCCACAGGTTTCGTAAGTTAGCAAAAGTAGATAGACTCTTAATTACCAAGGACAAAAAAGATTGTCAGGAATTATGCAGAATAGGAGAGTAGAGAGTGAAATTAGATCACCCACGATGGTATTGAATGGCGGTGTAGTCTCGAATGGGCCGAATGACCTACGCTGGTTCCTTGTTGGTATTTCCTGAGAGTGCGGTAGAGGCAGGATCAATCGAGTTTCTTCAATGGGAATTAGCTGATTAAAACTACTTGTAAGGAGTAGGGTTAGGCGAATCGCCATTGTAGAGAGCCAGTACGCTTACTACAGGCCGAATGGCCTCCTGTGTTCCACCTGCACTTTGATTCAATTATCTGAATTTTCCCCAAGCGAAAAGTAGAATATAAAATAATATCAACAAAGGAAAGAACTGCGGATGCTGGAGATCTGAAACAAAATCAGGTAATACTGAAGGAACTCAGACTGTCCGTCCGAACTGTTATTTAATACGAAAACATTGTCTTTGTACTGAAGCTGAAGTTGGGAGTGGGGTGATTTCGGAGGAGGAGGGGAAGAGAAGAAGTGAGCGGAGAGGTGGAGACAGAGAGAGAGACACACACAGAGTGGCTGTGGGGGTTGGGGCGGGGGAAAATTAAAATGATAGGTAGGCCAGCAGATGTGGACAGTAAAGCAGAACAGGAGAAAAGCTGGCGAAGTGAGGAAATGAGTTAGTCCAGGCCAGATAACGGGCGCAAATCACATTCTGACAATTACAATTAGATCAACGAATTGAACTATAAACCCATTTCAAGATGAACAACTGAATACTGTGATGTACGCTGCCGTAAGGCGGGTGTAGTGGTAGCGTGGCCGAGCGGTCTAAGGCGCTGGATTTAGGCTCCAGTCTCTTCGGAGGCGTGGGTTCGAATCCCACCGCTGCCAGCCGGCATTTTCTGCAATTACTGTTGTTCTGCTGCTTAGAACTGAAGTTTATTATTTGGATCACTTTTGCGAGAGACACTGTGTCGTATTGATTTTAGTTCCATTGAAACTAAAATTACTTACTGAAACGGCTTTCTCAGCTGTCAATGAACTACTGGTTTGTAACCCCCTGTTCCGATCTGAATTTGCTGCTCTCTGCTGGGGCAGCGACAGTGGTGCTGCAATGATTTCCAAGTTGTCGAGATCGGCCTGGATCTTCATCCTAGTGACTCCCCAGTGGCAACTTACAGGTCAACAATACTTCCTGCTTGGAGAAAATGAGGACTGCAGATGTTGGAGATCAGAGCTGAAAATGTGTTGCTGGAAAAGCGCAGCAGGTCAGGCAGCATCCAAGGAGCAGGAGAATCGACGTTTCGGGGATTCCTGAAGAAGGGCTCATGCCCGAAATGTCGATTCTCCTGCTCCCTGGATGCTGCATGACCTGCTGAGCTTTTCCAGCACCACATTTTCAATACTTCCTGTTTGTCGATTTCTGTCTAAGTCTCCTAGACCAAATAAAAGGTATTAAATAAAACAAAAAACTGCGAGTGCTTAAGATAAGAAGCAAAAATAGCAATTGCTGGAGGAACTTAGCACCTGCGGAGAGAAAGGAAAGTTGACGTTTGGAGTCACTAACTCGAAAAGTTAACTCTGCTGCCAGACCTAATGAAGGGCTTTTGCCCGAAACGTCGATTCTCCTGCTCCTCGGATGCTGCCTGACCTGCTGTGCTCTTCCAGCACCATTCTGATCTTGACTCTGATCTCCAGCATTTGCAGTCCTCATTTCCGCCTTGCTGCCAGACCTGCTGAGATTCTTCAGCAATTCTGTTTTTGTTGAAACTGGTTGTAGGTACTTCTCCGGCTTGTCCCTATTATCAATGGGTCCAAAGTCAGAAGTCAGGTGACGAAGGAGCAACTCTTCTTAAAGCTTGTGATTTCACATAAACCTGTTGAACTATAACCTGGTATCGAGTGACCTCTAACCTTGTCCACCCCAGCCCCAACACTGGTCCCTCCACCTTCTCTGCTGGAGTTTGGAAGACAAGAGACGATTTAATTGAATCATGTGAGATCCCGAGGGGTATTAACCAGACGGATGTTTCTACTTGTGGGAGAACGGAGAAATAGGGGTCACTGGTCAAAAATAAGGAATCCACCATTTAAAACAAATGTGAGCTTTTTTCTCCCTCTTTCAGAGGTCGTGAGTTTCCCTCAAGATAGAATGGATGCAGAATCTTTGAACTTTTAAGGATGAGGTGGATACATTCTTAAACAAGGCATTGAAAGGTATTCAGGGGTCTGGAGGGATACGGATTTAAGGTGATAATCAAAACTGCGATTATCCTCAGTGGGCGAGTAGGGTCGAGGGACCTACTTCCTGCTGGTATATTTGAGATCAGCTGTAAATTGAGATCAGCGATACAAGCTCGGACAATACCTTGAAAGGGGTTTTGTCCCCATTATTTGACCTGAATGTTCTCTGACATTAAATATGGGGCGCAGCTAATTTCAGCTCAATGTATCCGATCAGGCAAATGGCGTGTTGGTAACAAATGTAGGCTTATAATTTTCATGCTAGCTATAATACAAGCTGCTATTTATACCAAGAAAGAGTTTGTGCTTCGAACTGAACGCAAAAAATATTTTTCTGAAATCCAAGTTCACATTTGGAAAACTCAACATTGGCAGCGGTGGGATTCGAACCCACGCCCCCGAAGAGACTGGAGCCTTAATCCAGCGCCTTAGACCGCTCGGCCACGCTACCGCACAGGGTATGGGACTATCTGAGTCAAAACTGGAGAAATGCATGTTCAGTATCTGTATGGAGACAGACTGACGAGACTGGATTATCACCGAGGAGAAACTGAGGACTGCAGATGCCGGCGGTCAAAGTCAAAGATGTGGTGCTGGAAAAGCACAACAGGTCAGGCAGCATCCGAGGGGCAGAAGAATCAACGTTTCGGTCAAAAGCCCTTCATCAGGAAAGAAGCTTGTGAGCCCGGGGTGGAGAGATAAATGGGAGGGGGAATGCGGCTGGGGGGGAATGGGGGCGGTGTTAGCTTAATTGAAGTAACATCAACTATTTCACTGGGCAGGGAATTCCATAGATTAACAACCCTCTGGGTGAAGAAGTTCCTTCTCAATTCAGTCCTAAATCTGCTCCCCCTAATCTTGAGGCTCTGCCCTCTTGTCCTAGTTTCACCTGCCAGTGGAAGTATCCTCTCTAATTCTATCTTCTCTATTCCATTCATAATTTTATATGTTTCCATAAGATCTCCCCTCATTCTTCTAAATTCCAATGCATATAATCCCAGTCTAGAGTGTGACGCTGGAAAAGTACAGCAGGTCAGGCAGGGTACAAGGGTCGGGAGAATCGACGTTTTGGGCAAAAGCCCTTCATCAGGAATGAGGCTGGTGAGCCCAGGGGGTGGAGAGATAAATGGTAGGAGGGGTGAGTCTGAAGGAAAGGTAGCTGAGAGTGCAATAGGTGGATGGAGTTGGGGGAGCAGATTTAAGACCAAATTGAGAAGGAAGTTCTTCACCCAGGGGGTTGTTAAACTATGGAATTCCTTGCCCAGTGAAGTAGTTGGTGCCACTTCAATGTGTTTTTAAAGCTATGATAGATATTTTTTGAACAATAAAGGAATTAAGGGGTACGTGAGAGCGTGGGTAAGTGGAGTTGAGTCCACAAAAAGGTCAGCCATGATCTTATTGAATGGCGGAGCAGGTTCGAAGGGCCTACTCCTGCTCATAGTTTTTATGTTTTAATGTATATGTTTGAATTACAGTAAAAAGTGGTAGTTGAATCAAACGATTCTCAGTGATTCGTTCCTTCAAACATTACTCCACCATCCCCACAAAATTACTCTGTTTTGTTCAATGAGGGAAAGGGGACAGGATAGCGAGGAGCAGACAGCAGCAGCATTTTATTTAACATAAGGGTGTGGAAGCTGTTAGTTTAGAGCAGAGAGCCTGACACGATCTGTTTGTGGTGCCATCATTGTCACGGCCCTTCTGTAAGGGCGAGTGTGTACCAGATTGATACCAGCTTTTAAATGTGATATCCATAAAATGTAAGAGCAAAAATAGGCCATTCAGCCCATTGAGTCTGCTCCATCATTCAATAGTATAATGGCTGATCTGATCATCCTCTACTTTCCTGCCTTTTTTCCTACAACCTCGGATTCCCCTTATTGATTAAAAATCTGTCTCTCAGCCTTGAATATACTTGATGACACAGTCTTGACAGCCCTCTGCGGTGAAGAGTTCCACAAACTCACTACTCTCTGAGAGAAAAGAAATTATCGCCATCTCTGTTTTAAGTGGGCCATTCCTTATTATGAGAGATTATGTCCCCTAGTCTCATCACCCTGCCTTGCCCCCTAAAAAGTTTGTACTTTTCAATAAGGTCACTCTTCTAAACTCCAAAGAGTACAGACCAAAATTGCACAACCTCTCCTCAGAAAACACTCCCTTCATATGCAGGATCACCTGATAAAGAATACTGATAAAGAATACTGTCAGAATCTTCTCTGGTCTACCCGCAGTGTCAGTATCATCGTTGCATAGATGGGGGGAGAAAACAAACACCACAATGAGATTTCAGATCATACACCGAGATCATTAGTCCAGTTTACTAGTTTAGTAACATTATCACCTTTTCCACACAGATATCTATTGCCAAAAGGAGAAAATCTAAGTATCGCCCTATGACCTTTCCATCACTAAATTCCCCCACAATCAAGATCTAAGGGTTACTATTGACCAGAAAGTGAACTGAACCAGCCACATAAATCCAGTGGCTACAAGAGCAGGTCAGAGGAATCTTGCAGCAAGTAGCTCACCTCCTGATTTCTCAAATCCTGACCATTATCTACAAGACATGTGATGGAATAACACACCCCCACCCCTTCTCCCCATGCCCACCGGTTGGTTGCAGTTGCAACCACGCAAGTAGCTCAACACCATTCAGGACAAAGCAATCCACTAGATTAGCACTACATTCACAATCACCCATTCCCTCCACCACTGACACAAGGTGGCAGCAGTGTATACTATCTACAAGATGCACTGCAAAAATTCACGAAGCCTCCTTAGTAATACCTTCCAAACCCACAACCATTTCCATCTAGAAGGGACAAGGACAGCATATACATGGAAACACCACCCACTGCAAGGTCCCCCCAAGCCACGCACCATCCTGACTTGCAAATACATTCCTATTCTTTCAGGGTCTCTGGGTCAAAATCCTGGAACTCATTCTCATAACAGCATTGTGGATGTATTACACCCCACAGACTGCAGTTGTTCAAGAAACCACTACACCACCACTTTTATAGGGGGAAATTAGGGACAGCAATGAATGCTGCTCCAGCTGGCAACACTGGCATCCCATGAAAGAATGCTAATTGGAGATTTGATCCTATTTGGGGGTAGATTTGGGATTGGCTATATGTCAGACCTGCATTTGGCAGTGATTTCAAGAGCAATAGGACATCGAACCACAGAATTAGGGCAATTAGTCCTTTGTATACCTGCTATGCATGTATTTCAAAAGTCAATTGCACCGGCATTATACTGTTGTATTGATAAAGAATACTGTCAGAAACAATTCTTTCAAAGAACAAAAAACAAAGAAGAAAGAAAATTTACAGCCTAGGAACATGCCCTTCGGCCCTCCAAGCCTATGCTGATCCAAATCCATTGTCGAAACCTATCACCCAATTCTTAAGGATCTGCATCCCTTTGCTCCTACCTGCTTATGCATCTGTCCACACACCCCTTAAATTAATCTACCGTGCCTGCCTCTACTACCTCTGCTGGCAACACGTTCCAGGCACCTACCAACCTCTGTGTAAAGTACTTTCTGCATGTATTCCACCATAACCTTTTTTCATCTCGACTTGAACACATGATTGAATCCCTCACCCTGGGAGAAACCTTATCTCTATCCACTCTGTCTATTCCCTTCATGATTTTGTAAACCTCAATCAGGTCCTCCCTCAATCTCCTTTCTTCTAATGAAAACAAACCTAACCTACTCAACTTCCCTTCATAGCTAGCATCTTCCATACCAGGCAACATCCACAAAAACCTTCTCTGCACCCTCTCCAAATCATCCACATCCTTTTGGTAATGTGGTGAACAGAACTGTACACAGAATTCTAAATGCAACCGAACCAAAGCCTTGTACAATTTTAACATGACCTGTCAGCTCTTATACTCAATACCCCATCCGAAGAAGGCAAGCATACCATATGCCTTCTTGACCACTCTATCCACCTGTGCAGCCGCCTTCAGGATACAATGGACCTGAACTCCCAGATCGCTCTGCTCATCAGCTTTTCTCAAGGCTCTTCCATTTACTGAATAGTTTGCTCTAGAATTAGAGCTTCCAAAATTCAAATAAAGGCCTGTTCCTCCCTAACAGCTGGAAATCCAATGGCCCAGTGTTTTACTTGTGGAAATAAAACACTCCATTCATAGTTCTGGGTGTTACTCTACCCAGAGTTCTGCTCAACAGACAGTTCACTGTGATTTAGTCCTTTAACCCTCTCCAGGGTTCCCATAACACCAAAGGACGCTCCCCTTCGTCGGTGACTTTCTTTGTATCACCTTTCATCAAGCCATCTCTTCATTCTTTCTCAAGAACTGGTGACAGACTGTTTCACAAGGACAATAGTGCCATGTTGCAATCTCGGAGCTTTGCTCCATTTTCTGAAAGTTGCTGCTTATCTCTTTTTCAATATTGATGAAACCAAGGATACAGGAAGGGTTACGTGTTACAAGACTGGTTTAATTTGCTGTCTCAAAATCGTTTCAAATGCCTCCAAGGCTGGGGGAGTAGGAAAGATGTGAAACTTGAAAGGGCTCAGAAAAGATGTTGCCAGGGTTGGAGGGTTTGAGCTGTAGGGAGAGGCTGAATGGTCTGGGGCTGTTTCCCAGGAGCATCAGAGGCTGAGGGGTTGTTGATTTTATAGAGGTGAGTGAATTTATAGAGTGAATTTATAAAATCATGAGGGGTAAGGATAGACAAGGTCTTTCCCCAGTGTAGCAGTGTCCAAACCAGAAGGAAAGAGGGGAAAGATTTAAAAAGGGACCTAAGGAACAACTCTCACACAGACAAGGTGTGTGTATGTAGTGAGCTGCCAGAGGAAGTGGTGGAGGTTGATACAATGACAACATTTCAAATACATCTGGATGGGGACATGAATAGGAATGGTTTAGAGGGATATGGGCCAAGTGCTGGCAAATGGGACTAGATTGGGTTGGGATATCTGGTCGGCATGGACGAGTTGGACCGAAGGGTTTGTTTTCCATGTTGTACAACTCTGTACAACTCTAAATGTGGGATTTAGTGGTTTCCATTTCAAACTAAGCTGCTTTCACTCTTTTTCTACAAGGGTTGATGGTGTCTGAGTCAGTGTCTCCTTGAAACAGCTCACGGGTGCAGCGTGAGTAGTACATCTTGCTGATGTGACAAGCAGACACTGGACAGCAACAGGATTCCAGATATCGCTCCTGCGTGATGTGGAGCGGGGACTACGTCTGCAGCTGAGGCTACTGTCTTGAATGGGTCAGAAAAATGGGTCCAGATGTGGCTGCAAAATGTAAATAGAAGATATGAGGTTTAAAAATGAAAGTAAGGTGTGGTGAATCCGAAAAAAAGCTGGAATGTATGAAAACAAAACCTGACAGGGAAAGAAATTTAAAAAGATATGGAGAAAGAGAGATAAAATGGAAAGAGAACGGCAAATAAAAGAACAGAGAAAGAAATGGAAGATAAAGAGATAGAGGAGGGTGTAAAGAGAGAGAGAAAGTGAGAGCTTGGTCCTGGGGGTGGCTGGCGAATGCCAGTCGGCCCGCCCTATCTGTGATCAATTCGTGATATAACCCATCCCTCTCCAGTTTCCCCACCTCACAGGTACCCTTTATTTATCTCTCCAACTCCCTGGACTGTTTAGTTCCCTCTGGTTCCGGGCATCCCGCCTATTGTACCAGTTCCTTCTAATTAACGCCATATGTTTTTTAAAGAAAAACCTTTATCATTTTAAAACGGCGCCCTCCCGTTATTAAAACCGCCCAGTTTAGAACGAGCGTTAATTATCAATGGACCACTGATCCGAGTAATCCTTTCCCCGAGGACTGACCGAGATTTACGGGGGGGAGTGGGGGAGGGGGTGGTGAGGCTTGTCACAAATCAAAGATGAACTTTTTATAAAGAAATAAAACAGCAAGAGATTTCGCCAAGATAAACTCTAAACTTTAAACCATTGGTAAGGAGTATCTCTCGGTATTTTCTTCTAAACTGGAACATAACACATTTCAAAGTTACAGGTTCAATTGCGCAGGTTCTAATTGTTCTAGAAATAATATTATTCTAAAAATAATACTGGCCCTTGTTTAAGCGGAAGTTCGCTCCTGGCTAAGCCGGTTGTATACGGAAATGAAACTTTTCCAATTCAGACCCTAATCCTTTCCAATGAGCGCTTTCCCATCGCGGTGGTCAGACATCCAGGAAAGTGAGCGACTGCTGCTGCCTCTTTTGTGAGAGGGCGGCGGATTAAAAAAGCAATAAAAGTTAAAAGGAGCCAAATCCGATTCTGGCTCTTTGGAGACTCATTCGACGCGGTTAATCCGTGAGTTTGAAGCAGGAGCACAGACTGTAACTTGGCCGAGGGTCACCGGGAGCAGGGGGTGGCCGCAGCAATGCAGCACCCAGTTATAACATGGGAATTTAATTATATCTCAAAGAGAACTGTCTCGCCTCCCGCCAAGAAGGGACACAGGAGGCTCCTGAAAGCGAGGATTAATTTCAGAGATAACTTTGAGCTCTGCGCAGAGAGAGAGATAGTGAGTGCTCAACAGTAGTGCATAGGCAGACTCAGAAATAGAGAGAAGAGCAGATATAGATTGAGTGTGAATAGTATATGGAAGGCTAGATGGGATTACAGAGATAGGGAGGGTTGTAGGGACTGGAGGAGGTTACAGAGACAAGGAGGGGTGTAGGAGTTAGAACATAGAACATTACCATGCAATACAGGGCCTTCAGCCCTCGATGTTGCGCTGACCAGTGGAACCAATGTGAAGCCTACACTATTCCATTCTCATCCATATGTTTATCCAATGACCGTTTAAATGCCCTTAAAGTTGATGAGTCTACTACTGTTTCAGGCAGGGCATTCCTCGCACCCAGTGCTCTCTGAGTAAAGAAACTACCTCTGACATTGGTCCGATATCTATCACTCCTCCTTAATTTAAAGCTATGTGCCCTTGTGCTAGCCATCACCATCCGAGGAAAAAGGCTTTCACTGTTCACCCTTTCTAACCCTCTGATTATTTTATATGTCTCAATAAAGTCACCTCTCAATGTTCTCTCTAACAAAAACAGCCTCAAGTCCCTCAGCCTTTCCTTGCAAGACCTTCCCTCCATACCAGGCAACAACCTGGTAACTCTCCTCTGCACCCTTTCCAAAGCTTCCACATCCTTCCTATAATGTAGTGACCAGAACTATACACAATACTCCAAGTGTGACCGCATCAGAGTTTGGTACAGCCGCAACATGACCTCATGGCTCTGAAACTCAATCCTTTTCCCAATAAAAGCTAACACAGCGTATACCTCCTAATAACCCTATCAACCTAGATGGCAATTTTCAGGGATCTGTGCACATGGACACTGAGATCTCTCAGCTCATATACACTACCAAGAATCATACCATTAGCCCTGTATTCTGCATTCCTGTTACTCCTTTCAAAGTGAATCACCTCACACTTTTCCACACTAAACTCCATTTGCCACCTCTCAGCCCAGCTCTGCAGCTTATCTATGTCCCTCTATAATGTGCAAAATCCACAACTCCACTGACCTTCGCGTCATCCACAAATTTACTAGCCCATCTTTCTACACCCTCATCCAGGTCATTTATAAAAATGACAAACAGCTGTGCCTCCAAAAACAGATCCTTGCAGTACACCACTAGTAACTAGACTCCAGGATGAACCCTTCACCCTCTGACTTCTTACAGTTAGCCAATTTCTGATCCAAACCACTAAATCACCCTCAATCCCATGCCTCCATGGTGCAATAGTCTACCATGTGTCACCTTATCAAATGCCTTACTGAAATCCATATACACCACATCAACCGCGTTACCCTCATCCACCTGTTTGGTCACCATCTCAAAGGACTCAATAAGGTTTGTGAGGCATGACCTACCCTTCACAAAACCATGTTGACTATCTAATCAACTTATTCTTCTCTGGACAATTAGAAACCCTATCTCTTATAACCTTTTCCAACAATTTACCCACAGCCGAATTAAGGCTTACTGGTCTATTATTGCCAGGATTGTCTCTACTCCCTTTCTTGAACAAGGGACAACATTTGCTATCCTCCAGTCTTCTGGCACTATTGAGACATAAAGATCAAAGCCAAAGGCTTTGCGATCTCCTCCCTAGCTTCCCAGGGAATCTTAGGATAAATCCCATCTGGCCCAGGGGACTTAGCTATTTTCACACTTTCCAAAATTGCTAACACCTCCTCCTTGTGAACCTCAATCCTATCTAGTCTAGTCGCCTGTATCTCAGTATTCTCCTTGACAACATTGTCCTTTTCAAGTGTGAATACTGACGAAAAATATTCATTTAGCACATCCCCTATCTCCTCTAACACCATGCACTACTTCCCACTACTATCCTTGATTGGCCCTAAACTTTCTCTGGTCATTCTTTTATTCCTGATAATACCTATAGAAAGCTTTAGGGTTTTCCTTGATCCTATCTGCCAAAGACTTCTCATGTCATCTCCTGGCTCTTCTTAGCTCTCTCTTTAGGTCTTTCCTGGCTAACTTGTAACTCTCAAGTGCCCTAACTGAGCCTTCACATCTCATCTGGAAATAAGTTTTCTTCTTCCTCTTGACAAAAGATTCAACCTCTTTATGAAACAATGGCTCCCTCACTTGGCTACTTCCACCCTGCCTGACAGGTACATACTTATCAAGGAGATGCAGTAGCTGTTCCTTGAATAACTCCACATTTCAATTGCGCCCATGCCCTGCAGTTTCCTTCCCCATCCTATGCACCCTAAATCTTGCCTAATCACATCATAATTGCCTTTTCCCCAGCTATAACTCTTGCTCTGTGATATATAACTATCCCTTTCTTTCGCTAAAGTAAACATAACTAAATTGTGGTCACTATCACTGAAGTGCTCACCTACCTCCAAATCTTAACACCTGGCCAGGTTCATTACCCAATACCAAATCCAATGTGGCCTTGCCCCTTGTTGTCTTATCTGCATACAGTGAGAAAGTGAGGACTTTCAGTTGAGAACACTTAAACTCCTCCTCCCATTCCACCAAGTCCTGGGCCTCCTCCATCACCATACCCTCACCACCCGATGCCTGGAGGAACAATGCCTCATCTTCTGCCTTGGGACCTTCCAACCACACAGCATCAATGTGAATTTCACCGGTTTCCTCATTTCCCCAGCCCCACTTTATCACAGTTCCAACCTTACAACTTGGTACCACCCTCTTGAACTGTCCGACCTGTCCATCTTCCTTCCCACCCATCTGCTCCACCCTCCTCTCTGACCTATCACCATTGCCCCCACCTTCATCTACCTATTGCACTCTCAGCTACCTTTCCCCCAGCCGGACCCCCACCACCATTTATCTCTCCACCCCTCCACTCACAAGCCTCCTGAAGGACTCTTGCCCAAAATGTCAATTCTCCTGCTCCTCAGATGCTGCCTGACCTGCTGTGCTTTTCCAGCACCCCACTCTCGACTCTTGTCAGGAAACCATCCTGCACACATTGGACAAAAACTGACCAATCTAAAGTACTCAAACTATAGTATTTCCAGTCAATATTTGGAAAGTTAAAGACCCCATAGCAACTACCCTGTTACTCTTGCTCCTATTCAGAGTTGGAGGAGGTTACAGAGGTAGGAAAAATGTGGGGGCTGGAGAAGGTGACTGAGATAGCGAGGGATTAAGGGCTGGAGGAGGTTACAGAGATATGCACGAATTTGGGGAAAAAAGGAATTTTAAACTTGAAAGATTTGTGTTGCCTCAAATTGAGAAAGAATTTGGGAGTGAAATGGAGTGATGTGGAGTAGTCTGCTGTTGGGAATATAACATATATTAAGGGATTGTGTGGAGAATTTGAAGATATTAAAGTGGTAAAAATTTCTGTTTTAAAACAGATTTTTACTACGTCTTTGTGGAAATAAGGTCAAGAGGGTAAGTGGCACTGTTGATTACACAAAGTCAATTGATTTTGGAAAGTAGCTAAACAAAACATTTGGTGAAATATGATATGGGGTTTATTGCCCTTAATTGATGGAAATCCTGACTTTGAAAGAGACTAAGCTGCCTGTTCTGGTAATCCAGCAATCATTTTTCTGTTTTCTGTTTTAGGAATCTTGGCGATCTAAGAAGAAGGAGGGGTTAGAAAGCTGTTCGAAGCTGCAGAAGCACCGCAACACTGTCCTGTACTCGTCCAGTCTCTTGGGTATTTGGTAACGGGATAAAGTCTCTCTTGACGACCTGGCTGGCAAACCCTGTGAACATTATCCAAGGGAGTGAACCCAGCCAACTGCAGCTGCTTACAAGTTGTCACTCAGCTCATCAGCGGGATGGTCCTCAGTCTGTGTAGCATATGAAGGTTTCTCTCAGCTCCAGGTGAGGCACTCATAGATAATCGTCAAAGCCGCCTCTCCAATCAGATTCCGCTCACGGGCTTATATTCCGCCGGCTCTTTAAATCTGTAAACGAAGTGCAATAAGGCAAGTAAAAGGTAGATAGAATCTTCCGCTGTTTCCGGGGTAACAGGTGGGGGTAAAATATAAATCGGGGAGGATGTTGACTTTATGGGCTTGGCCTTTACAACAGCATCATTTTGAGTGTTAAACCGTAAGCCCCAGATAACTGGAGTAAATGCGAAATTGCTGGCTACAAAACAGAAACAATTTTATTTTTAAAAAAGAGATGAGGTTCTTGAACGACTCGACAGAGGTCGACTGTAAACCGATAAAGAGTTTAAGGAGTTGAATTGGAAACGTTCAAACCGAGACTCGGTGCTATTGCCGTCAATGGAACAGATCTGGGCAGTTCTCCCCAGTGTCCTGACCAGTATTTATCCCTCAGTACAACATCTTCAAGGCTTAGTTACGCATGAACTTTTGATGATCAAAAGTCAAAAGCTATGACAGTGGGTGTTAAACTAAAATCAGATCAGTCACCATCTTATTGAATGACGAAAAACCTCGAGGGACCGAATAGCCGGCTGCTTTCCTTATGATGTTAGGAACTGCACAGAAACATAAGCATAATTAACCATTAAGTGCTTTGAGATATTCTGAGCTGAAGCTGGCTGACATTTTTAAAAATGTACTGAGTGGTCCTTAGAGTTACTTGCTGCTTGTGACTGTCATTAAATCAATGACTGCCTCCTTCCATTTCCCAGAACTAAACTTTATTCATAACATTTAGGAAGATGCCTTAACTAACAGTTAAAATTAGACGTGACATACAGTGCAAACTCTGAGTTATCGGAGATTCTTCTCCATACTCACAAGGACAGCCACTATATTCACTTCCAGTGAGACACACTGCCCTGAGCATTTTACGTGCTGCCCCACTACACCACAGAGGCATCTTAGACAGCGGATTTTCCCTCTTGAACCTTGCAATGAGCCAGTCACATCAAGAGTTTTGTACACCCAAAGAGCAGTGGGTTTCAGATAAGCCAAACAACATCTTTCATTGTGCAGATCTCAATCCAAACTAGTGAATACTACCTTGGGTGGCTCAGTGATTAGCACTGCTGCCTCACAGCACCAGAGAACCAGGTTTGATTCCAGCCTCGGGTGTCTGTGTGGAGTTTGTAAAAACAATGACTGCAGATGCTGGAAACCAGATTCTGGGTAAAAGTGGTGCTGGAAAAGCACAGCAGTTCAGGCAGCATCCAAGGAGCAGGAAAATCGACATTTTGGGCAAAATCCCTTCATCAGGAATAAGGCAGAGTGCCTGAAGGGTGGAGAGATAAATGAGAGGAGGGTGGGAGTGGGGAGAAAGTAGCATAGAGTACAATAGGTGAGTGGGGGTGGGGATGAAGGTGATAGGTCAGAGAGGAGAGTGGGGGAAGGTAGCAAAGAGTACAATGGGTGAATGGGGGTGGGAATGAAGGTGATAGGTCAGAGTGGAGGGTGGAGTGGGCAGGTAGAAAGGAAGATAGGCAGGTAGGGCAAGTCATGGGGACAGTGCTGAGCTGGAAGTTTGGAACTGGGGTGAGGTGATTGAAGGGGAAATGAGGAAACTGGTGAAGTCCACACTGATGCCCTGGGATTGAAGTGTTCTGATGCGGAAGATGAGGCATTCTTTCTCCAGGCGTCTGGTGGTGAGGGAGCGGCGGTGAAGGAGGCCCAGGACCTGCATGTCCTCGGCAGAGTGGGAGGGGGAGTTGAAATGTTGGGCCACAGGGCGGTGTGTCCCAGAGATGTTCCCTAAAGCCCTCTGCTAGAAGGCATCCAGTCTCCCCAATGTAAAGGAGACTGCATCGGAAGCAACGGATACAATAAATTATATTGGTGGATGTGCAGGTAAAACTTTGATGGATGTGGAAGGCTCCTTTGGGACCTTGGATGGAGGTGAGGGAGGAGGTGTGGCGCAGATTTTGCAGTTCCTGCAGTGGCAGGGGAAGGTGCCAGGATGGGAGGGTGGGTTGTTGGGGGTGTGGACCTGACCAGGTAGTCACGGAGGGAACGGTCTTTGCGGAAGGTGGAAAGGGGTGGGGAGGTAAATATATCTCTGGCGGTGGGGTCCATTTGAAGATGGCAGAAATGTCGTTGGATGGTTTGGTTTATGCGAAGGTTGGTAGGGTGGAAGGTGAGCACCAGGGGGGTTCTGTCCTTGTTACGGTTGGAGGGGTGGGGTCTGAGGGCGGAGGTGCGGTATGTGGACGAGATGCATTGGAGGGCATCTTTAACCACGTGGGAAGGGAAATTGTGGTCTCTAAAGAAGGAGGCCATCTGTGGGGTTCTGTGGTGGAACTGGTCCTCCTGGGAGCAGATACGGTGGAGGCGGAGGAATTGGGAGTAAGGGATGTCATTTTTGCAGGAGGTAGGGTGGGAAGAGGTGTAATCGAGGTAGCTGTGGGAGTCGGTGGGATTGTAACAAATGTCGGTGTCAAGTCGGTGCGCAATCTCCCCTTGTTTGCGTGGGTTTCCTCCCACAGTCCAAAAATGTGCAGCTTAGGTGAATTGGCCATGCTATTTTGCCCATAGTGTAGGTAGGTGCATTAGCCAGGGGTAAATATAGGATAATAGGGTAGGGGAATGGGTCTGGGCAGGTTACTCTTTTGAGGGTCGGTGTGGACTTGTTAGGCTGAAGGGATTCTATTCTGTGGTGTCTCCCCTTTGGAAGGCTGCACTGAGTCCTATATGATGGAGCTTTGTTTACCAGACTGACTTTGTAAAAACACAGTGAGGTAGAAGATTGAAAATGCTCTCTTTCCTAGCTAGTGAGGAGTCAATGATCACAGTGAGGAAGGATGTGACTAACAGGGGTGCTTCTCACTGCCTGATGGATTTGTGGTTAGAAGTATTTTTCAGCATTTTATTTACTATCAGCACTGTCTGACTGATTAGTATGTTCAGTAAAACCACAACTTACCTTTCCCTAAAAGATTACAGGGAGAACGCAGAAGAATGGGGTTGAGAAACTTATCAGCCATGATTAAATGGCAGAGCAAACTCAATGGGCTGAATGGTCTAATTTCTGCTCATATGTCTTATGGTCTTAAAACTATATTCAAGTTTTTAAAAAGTACATCATATAACCAAAGTTGACATCAGAGAAAGTGCAAAATGAATCAGTTTAATCAGATTATTTATGTAACTGACTACATTTACAATTACAGTCAATACTTGCAATGTTCATTACATGTTAAACATACACCTCAGGAATTCACAGCTTCCAACCACAACGTACAAGTTCTGAAGGGCTTTAAAGAGTGTTCTTTCCTAATTGTTGTCCCATACTCCAGTCCATCCCTAAGCATGTAATCCTGGACTTGGGAATGTGCCAGTCAGCAAAATCCAATTGTGGACAGCTCATTACTCTAGGATTTTGACAGATCACATAGAATAATTCATGATTTGATAATCATCCATCCAGTCATCTTGATGTCTCCCCCTGGGAATATCCCACATAGCACAGAGCCTTGCATCATGAAGATGATTACAATAAACGAACAGTATTGTACCTTTCTCCAGGCTGGCTTTGCAGAGGCATGTTGCAGAACAATGTGGATAAAGGTTTCTGAATCACCTCAAGGGCAACCTGTAGAGTGAATGGCCTCACATTTGGAAAAATCTGTTGGAAGGATTTCCTATGTCCAGCCAAACTAGATTCTGGTTCTTGTTTCCAAAATCTGATGATAAGGCTTTCTGACAAATGACTTTGACTTTCTGCTCACAGAACCATGTTAACAGGATCCACCATGTCCTTTAACCCCCAAGATGTGGAGAACATGAAATGAAAACTAATGCCTTGTGGATTTGTGGTCAAAGATGTTTTTCTCTGCAAGGGTTAGGTGGAATAACACAGTTCAAATTCATGGCTTGTTCTGCTATAACATGGCTAGATTCATCCTTCACAATACTAGGGATGGGTAGCACATGGTGACACTGAGTGTTTGTAGACTCTGGGTCTATGGACAGCTTGATGCAATCCCCCACATGCACCCAAAGCTGACCATCAGAATGAGGATGACATTTACCTCTTTGTCTGGAGGTAGATGTAGCATCTCCCTGACAGGTTATGCATGGAATCAGAGAAAATGGGTGAGATTCTTAACAAGTACTTTGCATCGGTATTCACCGAGGAGAGGGACATGACGGATGTTGAGATTAGGGATAGATGTTTGATTACTCTAGATAGGTCAAGTCAGCATAAGGAGAGAGGAATAGTCGGTTGTTCTAAAACACATTAAGATGGACAAATCCCAGGTCCAGATGGGATCTATCCCAGATTACTGAGGGAAGTGAGAGTGGAAATAGCTGGGTCCTTAACAGATATCTTTGCAGCATCCTTGAACATGGGTGAGGTCCCAGATGACTAGAAAATTGCTGATGTTGTCCCCTTGTTTAAGAAGGGCAGCAGGGATACTCCAGGTACTTATAGACTGGTGAGCCTGTGGTAGGGAAGCTGCTGGAGAAGATACTGAGGGATAGGATTTATTCCCATTTGGAAGAAAATGGGCTTATCAATGATAGGCAGCATGGCTTTGAGCAGGGAAGGTCATGTCTTACCAACTTAGTAGAATTCTTTGAGGAAATGACAAAGTTGATTGATGAGGGAAGGGCTGTAGATATCATATACATGAACTCCAGTAAGGCGTTTGATAAGGTTCCCTGGCAGACTGATGGAGAAGGTGAAGTTGCATGGGGTCCATGGTGTACTGGTTAAATGGATAGAGAACTGGCATTTAGCAGGAGACAGAGAGTAGTAGTGGAAGGGAGTTTCTCAAAATGAAGTCCTGCGACCAGTGATGTTCCACAGGGATCCGTACTGGGACCACCGTTGTTTTGATATACATAAATGATTTGGAGGAAGGCATAGGTGATCTGATTAGCAGGTTTGTAAATGACACTAAGATTGGTAGAGTAGCAGATAGTGAAGGGGACTGTCAGTGAATACAGCAGAATATAGATAGATTGGAGAGTTGGGCAGAGAAATGGCTGATGGAGTTCAATCAGAACAAATGCGGGATGATGCATCTTGGAATATCCAATTCAAGAGCAAACTACACAGTAAATGGAAAAGTCCTGGGGTAAAATGATGTACAGAGAGGTCTAAGTGTTCAGATCCATTGTTCCCTGAAGGTGGCAATGCAGATCAATTGAGTGGTCAAGAAGGCATACGGCGTATTGAATGGGGTATTGAGTACAAGAGTAGGCAGGTCATGTTATGGTTTTGGATTATATTAGATTAGATTCCCTACAGTGTGGAAACAGCCCTTCAACCCAACAAGTCCACACCGACCCTCCGAAGAGTAACCTACCCAGACCCATTTCCCTCTGACTAATGCACCTAACACTATGGGCAATTTAGCATGGCCAATTCACCTGACCTGCACAGCTTTGGACTGTTCGAGAAAACCGAAGAACCCGGAGGAATCCCATGTAGACACGGGGGGAATGTGCAAACCCCACACAGACAGTCACCCGAGGCTGGAATCGAACCTGGGACCCTGATGGTGTGAGGCAGCAGTGCTAACCACTGAGCCACCGTGCCACCCTCTTTGGTTCAGCCACGTTTGGAAAACTGTGTTCAGTTCTGGTGCCACATTACCAAAACGATGTGGATGCATTGTTGAGGGTGCAGAGGAGGTTCACCAGGATGTTGCCTGGTATGGAGGGCATTTGATTTGAAGAGAGGTTAAGCAGATTAGGATTATTTTCATCAGAAAGACAAAGATTGAGGGGGGACCTGATTGAGGCCTATAAAATCATGAAAGGTGTAAACAGGGTGGGATAGCAAGAAGCTTTTTCCCAGAGTGGGTACTCGATTACTAGGGGTCACAAGTTCAAAGTGAGAGGGGAAAAGTATAGAAGAGATATATGTGGAAAGTTCTTTACGCAGAGATTGGTGGGTGCCTGGAATGCGTTGCCAGCAGAGGTGGGCACGATAGCATCAATTAAGATGTATCTAGACAGATACATGAAAGGACAGGGAGCAAAGGGATACAGACCCTTAGAAAATAGGCAACAGGTTTAGATAGAGGATCTGGATCGGTGCAGGCTTGGACAGCTGAAGGGTGTGTTCCTGTGCTGTAATTTTCTTTGTTCTTTGTTAACCAGGAAGATTATAGGGCTCATTAGGGATCAAGGGTGTAGCCTATGAGTAAAGCTGCAGGACATTGGAAGGATATTGAATGAGTACTTCCCTTCACTTTGGAAAAAGATGACATAGGTATGGAACTCAGGAAAAGGGGCTGTGTGGAACTTGCACAGTTTGACAGAGGAAATGGGGAGGAATTGGAGACTCTGTCAGGCTGAAAAACAGACAAATGACCTGGCCTGGATGAACTGCATCCCAGACTGCTAGGGCAGGTGAGGCAGAAAATTGCAGGGCCTCTGAGGATGGCAAATGTGGTTCCAAAGATCCTTAAACAGCATCAAATCCATGACCTTTTCTATCTAGGACAAAGGCAGCATTTATATGAGAACAGCACCGTCTGCAAGGTCTCTCCAAGCCCCTCACTTGGAAATGTATCAAATTCCTTCAGTGTCACTGGGTCAAAATCTGGAACTCTTTCCCTAACATCATTGTGGATCTACTACCACACATGGACCAAGAAGGCAACTCATCCCCAGCTTCTCAAGGGGGCAATTAAGACACAGTCCAGGTAGCATTGCCCATACCTCAAGTGAATATAATAAAATCATAGAGGTTTCTCCTCAACAATAGAGATGGATGATAACAGGTTTGCGTGTTTATCAAAAGCTCCAATAAAGATCAAAAGATCTATTGATGCTTGACCAGAGAGTCTGTTCTTAATGGAATATGAATACAAAATTAGGATTAAATATTTAACGCAGAGCTGGGGTCTTGAAAGATGAAATATGGAAATCTATAAAAGACATTGAGAGGCAGAAAGATGAGATCAGGTATGAGCAGAAGAGTTAAAAAGAGATGAAACAGTAACAGATGTGACATAAGAAATTATTGAAAAGATAGTAACAACAGGTGAATGGAGTATATCAGAGATGGGCCAGTTGGCAGCGACATGGAATTGTCCAAAAGGTTGTACCCATCCATCTAAAGTACTATTTGACATCAGACAGGGTCACTGCCTCTATGAACAGAAAAATGCCAGAGGAACAGCTTAATTTCATTGCTGGAAAGGCTGCATCTTATCTAAACATAATGCATATATAGCTCATAACCTTTAACCCTGATGCTCTAATGTGAGATATTACAGACTCTGGTGTGTGCAAACACCTTGTATGAGTAATACAACACAGAAATGCATCAGCAGTCAGAGTGGAAAGTGCACAAAGTCAATGTCAAGGCATCACCCTCATCAACTCCCTCCTTAAAAGAAACTGAATTCAAGTTGATCAATCACGATTTGCTCTATCAAGTCTGTGCTGGTTTTCATTAACCAATCAACATTAAGACAAGCATCTGTTAATTTTGTTCTGGATATCATTTTGAAAAGCTTTCCCACTATTGACCAGCCAGCAGCTTCTGTGCTGATTGTCTTACCCGGTTTTGAAAAATGGTTGTAAGATTATGTCAAGTGTCTTCACAATTTTCACTCTCAACTTCCCTCTGTCCCTGCATGCATTGCATCAGGCTCTTGTGATTTTGCAACTTTCAATACAATTAACATCCTGCCAACCTAAAAATGAACTTCCAATTCTGGTCTCCCTCATATCAGAAGGATGTTGTGAAACTTAAAAGAGTTCAGAATAGATTTACAAGGATGGTGCCAGGGTTGGCGGATTCCAGCTATAGGGAGAAGTTGAATAGGCTGGGACTGTTTTCCCTGGAATGTTGGACCCTGAAGGGTGACCTTATAGAAGTTTATAAAATCATGAGGAGCATGGATAGGATTAATAAACAAGGTATTTTCCCAGGAGTGGGGGAGTCCAGAACTGGCGAGCATAGGTTTAGGGTGAGAGAGAAAAAGATATAAATAAAGAGACCTAATAGGCAACATTTTCACACAGAAGGTGGTGCATATTTGGAATAAGCTGCCAGAGGACATAGTGGAGGCTGGTACAATGACAACATTTAAAAAGAATCAGGCTGGGTACACAAATAGGAAGGTTTTAGACAGATATGGGCCACGTGCTGGCAAATGGGACTGGATTAGGTTAGGATATCTGGTCAGCATGGAAGATTCGGACTGAAAGGTCTGTTTCCATGCTGTACATCTCTATGACTAGAAGAAGGTGCTGGAATGGGGCTTCTGAGACCAGGGCTGGCTAGTTTTCTTTTGGTTTCCTTTCTTCTTTTAGACTCTCTTCTTTAAAATCTTTTATTTAATTTCACTTACCTCATGATGAAGAGCTTGGTTGCAGCATTGACAGCAGTGAGTGGGCCCAGCAGCGCAGATGCATGGCAGCAGTGGAAGGGAGGTTGGGCTCCTGGAGGCTGCTGCTTTGGGAAGATGTTTGGGTTTAGGGTAGTGTCTGCATCCAGCACAAATTCATGGAGGAGGCATTGGAGCCAGGTTTGGGCCCAATAGAGGACCTGGCAGCAGCTGCTTTGATGAGGTGGGTGTAAACTCATCATGGGAAGCAGAATTGAGATTGGGCTGGTGCAATATCTGAATTGGTGAGGTTCAGCGTGGATTCATAATGGCAGGGTATTGGTGGAGGCAAGATGGCGCCAAAAAGAGCAAAGTACTTTCCGTCCAGCAACAGTGGCACAGTAAAAGGGAATCTGGCTAGCCTTTGTCTCTCTTGATCCTTGACTACCTCAGCTATCTATATTTACTCTTCAAACCAAGGTGGGGGGGAGGAGGGGGGGGAAAAAAAGAGGGGGGGGGGGGGAGGAAGAGGGGGGGGGGGGGGGGGGAAGAGGAGGAAGGGGGGGGGGGGGGGAAGGAGGAAGGGGGGGGGGGGGGGGGGAAGGAGGAAGGGGGGGGGGGGGGGGGGGGGGGAAGGAGGAAGGGGGGGGGGGGGGGGGGGGGAAGGAGGAAGGGGGGGGGGGGGGAAAGGAGGAAGAGGGGGGGGGGGGAAAGGAGGAAGAGGGGGGGGGGGGAGGAAGAGGGGGGGGGGGAGGAAGGGGGGGGGAGGAAGAGGGGGGGGAGGAAGAGGAGGGGGGGGGGGAGGAGGAGGAAGGGGGGGGGGGAGGAAGGGGGGGGTGGAGGAGGAAGAGGGGGGGGAAGAAGAGGGGGGGGGGGAGAAGAGGGGGGGGGAGGAGAAGAGGGGGGGGGAGGAGAGAAGAGGGGGGGGAGGAGAGAAGAGGGGGGGGGGAGAAGAGGGGGGGGGGGGAGAAGAGGGGGGGGGGGAAGAGGGGGGGGGGGAAGAGGGGGGGGAGAAGAAAGGGGGGGGGGGGAGAAGAAAGGGGGGGGGAGAAGAAAGGGGGGGGGGAGAAGAAAGGGGGGGGGAGAAGAAAGGGGGGGGGGGGGAGAAGAAAGGGGGGGGGGAGAAGAAAGGGGGGGGGGAGAAGAAAGGGGGGGGGGAGAAGAAAGGGGGGGGGAGAAGAAAGGGGGGGGGGGAGAAGAAAGGGGGGGGGGGAGAAGAAAGGGGGGGGGGGAGAAGAAAGGGGGGGGGGGAGAAGAAAGGGGGGGGGGGAGAAGAAAGGGGGGGGGGGAGAAGAAAGGGGGGGGGGGGAGAAGAAAGGGGGGGGGGAGAAGAAAGGGGGGGGGGAGAAGAAAGGGGGGGGGGGAGAAGAAAGGGGGGGGGAGAAGAAAGGGGGGGGAGAAGAAAGGGGGGGGGAGAAGAAAGGGGGGGGGGAGAAGAAGAAAGGGGGGGGAGAAGAAAGGGGGGGGAGAAGAAGAAAGGGGGGGGGGGGAGAAGAAAGGGGGGGGGAGAAGAAAGGGGGGGGGGGGAGAAGAAAGGGGGGGGAGAAGAAAGGGGGGGGGGAGAAGAAAGGGGGGGGGAGAAGAAAGGGGGGGGGAGAAGAAAGGGGGGGGGGAGAAGAAAGGGGGGGGGGAGAAGAAAGGGGGGGGGGGGGAGAAGAAAGGGGGGGGGGAGAGAAGAAAGGGGGGGGGAGAGAAGAAAGGGGGGGAGGAGAAGAAAGGGGGGGAGGAGAAGAAAGGGGGGGAGGAGAAGAAAGGGGGGGAGGAGAAGAAAGGGGGGAGGAGAAGAAAGGGGGGGAGGAGAAGAAAGGGGGGGAGGAGAAGAAAGGGGGGGAGGAGAAGAAAGGGGGGGGAGGAGAAGAAAGGGGGGGAGGAGAAGAAAGGGGGGGAGGAGAAGAAAGGGGGGGAGGAGAAGAAAGGGGGGGAGGAGAAGAAAGGGGGGGAGGAGAAGAAAGGGGGGGAGGAGAAGAAAGGGGGGGAGAAGGGAAGAGGGGGGGAAGAGGGGAAGAGAGGGGAAGAGGGGGGGGAGGGGGGAAGAGAGGGGAAGAGGGGGGGAGGGGGGGAAGAGGGGGGAGGGGGAGAAAGGGGAGGGGGAGAAGGGGGGGGAAGAGGGGGGGGGGAAGAAAGGGGGGGGGGAAGAAAGGGGGGGGGAAGAAAGGGGGGGGGGGAAGAAAGGGGGGGGGGGAGAAGAAAGGGGGGGGGAGAAGAAAGGGGGGGGGGGAGAAGAAAGGGGGGGGGAGAAGAAAGGGGGGGGAGAGAAGAAAGGGGGGGGGAGAAGAAAGGGGGGGGGGAGAAGAAAGGGGGGGGAGAGAAGAAAGGGGGGGAGGAGAAGAAAGGGGGGGAGGAGAAGAAAGGGGGGGAGAAGAAAGGGGGGGGAGGGGAAGAGGGGGGGGGAGGGGAAGAGGGGGGAAGAGGGGGGGGGAGGGGGGAAGAGGGGAAGAGAGGGGAAGAGGGGGGGGAGGGGGGAAGAGGGGGGGAGGGGGGGAAGAGGGGGAGGGGAGAAAGGGGAGGGGGAGAAGGGGGGGGAAGAGGGGGGGGAGAAGGAAGGGGGGGGAAGAGGGGGGGGGGAGAAGAAAGGGGGGGAGAAGAAGGGGGGGGGGAGAAGAAAGGGGGGGGGAGAAGAAAGGGGGGGGGGAGAAGAAAGGGGGGGGGAGAAGAAAGGGGGGGGGAGAAGAAAGGGGGGGGGAGAAGAAAGGGGGGGGGAGAAGAAAGGGGGGGGGAGAAGAAAGGGGGGGGGAGAGAAAGGGGGGGGGGAGAAGAAAGGGGGGGGGGAGAAGAAAGGGGGGGGGAGAAGAAAGGGGGGGGGGAGAAGAAAGGGGGGGGGGAAGAAAGGGGGGGGGGAGAAGAAAGGGGGGGGGAGAAGAAAGGGGGGGGAGAAGAAAGGGGGGGGGGAGAAGAAGGGGGGGGGAGAAGAAAGGGGGGGGGGAGAAGAAAGGGGGGGGAGGAGGGGGGGGGAGAGAAAGGGGGGGGGGGAGAAGAAAGGGGGGGAGAAGAAAGGGGGGGGGGAGAAGAAAGGGGGCGGGAGAAGAAAGGGGGGGAGAAGAAAGGGGGGGGGAGGGGAAGAGGGGGGGGGGAGGGGGAAGAGGGGGGGGAGGGGGGAAGAGAGGGGAAGAGGGGGGAAGAGAGGGGGGAAGAGGGGGGAGGGGAGAAAGGGGAGGGGGAGAAGGGGGGGAGAAGAAGGGGGGAGAAGAAAGGGGGGGAGAAGAGGGGGGGAGGGGGAAGGAGGGGAAGAAAGGGGGGGGGGAAGAAAGGGGGGGGGAAGAAAGGGGGGGAAGAAAGGGGGGGGAAGAAAGGGGGGGGAAGAAAGGGGGGGGGAAGAAAGGGGGGGGAAGAAAGGGGGGGGAAGAAAGGGGGGGGAAGAAAGGGGGGGGAAGAAAGGGGGGGGAAGAAAGGGGGGGGAAGAAAGGGGGGGGAAGAAAGGGGGGGGAGAGAAAGGGGGGGAGAGAAAGGGGGGGGAGAGAAAGGGGGGGGGGAGAAAGGGGGGGGAGAAAGGGGGGGAGGAGAAGAAAGGGGGGGAGGAGAAGAAAGGGGGGGAGGAGAAGAAAGGGGGGAGGAGAAGAAAGGGGGGGAGGAGAAGAAAGGGGGGAGGAGAAGAAAGGGGGGAGGAGAAGAAAGGGGGGGAGGAGAAGAAAGGGGGGGGAGGAGAAGAAAGGGGGGGGAGGAGAAGAAAGGGGGGGGAGGAGAAGAAAGGGGGGGAGGAGAAGAAAGGGGGGGAGAAGGGAAGAGGGGGGGGAAGAGGGGAAGAGAGGGGAAGAGGGGGGGGAGGGGGGGAGGGGGGGGAAGAGGGGGGAGGGGGAGAAAGGGGAGGGGGAGAAGGGGGGGGGGAAGAAAGGGGGGGGGGGAAGAAAGGGGGGGGGAAGAAAGGGGGGGGGAAGAAAGGGGGGGGAAGAAAGGGGGGGGAAGAAAGGGGGGGAAGAAAGGGGGGGAAGAAAGGGGGGGGGGGGAGAAAGGGGGGGGGAGAAAGGGGAGAAAGAGGGGGGAGAAAGAGGGGGGGAGAAAGAGGGGGGGAGAAAGAGGGGGGAGAAAGAGGGGGGGAGAAGAGGGGGGGAGAAGAGGGGGGAGAAAGGGGGGGGGAGAAAGGGGGGGGAGAAAGGGGGGGGGAGAAAGGGGGGGGGAGAAAGGGGGGGGGAGAAAGGGGGGGGGGAAGAAAGGGGGGGGGGAGAAAGGGGGGGGGGAGAAAGGGGGGGAGAAGAAAGGGGGGGGAGAAGAAAGGGGGGGGGAGAAGAAAGGGGGGGGAGAAGAAAGGGGGGGGGAGAAGAAAGGGGGGGGGAGAAGAAAGGGGGGGGGAGAAGAAAGGGGGGGGGGAGAAGAAAGGGGGGGGAGAAGAAAGGGGGGGGAGAAGAAAGGGGGGGGGAGAAGAAAGGGGGGGGGAGAAGAAAGGGGGGGGGAGAAGAAAGGGGGGGGAGGAAGAAAGGGGGGGGGGAGAAGAAAGGGGGGGGGAGAAAAAGGGGGGGGGGAGAAGAAAGGGGGGGGGGAGAAGAAAGGGGGGGGAGAAGAAAGGGGGGGGAGAAGAAAGGGGGGGGGAGAAGAAAGGGGGGGGGAGAAGAAAGGGGGGGGGAGAAGAAAGGGGGGGGGAGAAAGAAAGGGGGGGAGAAGAAAGGGGGGGGGAGAAGAAAGGGGGGGGAGAAGAAAGGGGGGGGAGAAGAAAGGGGGGGGAGAAGAAAGGGGGGGGGAGAAGAAAGGGGGGGAGAAGAAGGGGGGGGGGAGAAGAAAGGGGGGGGGGAGAAGAAAGGGGGGGAGAAGAAAGGGGGGGGGGAGAAGAAAGGGGGGGGGGAGAAGAAAGGGGGGGGGAGAAGAAAGGGGGGGGGGAGAAGAAAGGGGGGGGGGAGAAGAAAGGGGGGGGGAGAAGAAAGGGGGGGGGAGAAGAAAGGGGGGGGAAGAAGAGGGGGAGAAGGGGGGGGGAGAAAGGGGGGGGGGAGAAGGGCGGGGGGGGGGGGGAAGGGCGGGGGGGGGGGGGAAGGGCGGGGGGGGGGGAAAAGGAAGGAAGGGATTCTAACCTATGGCTAGGATTGATACCTGGCAATGTGAGGCAGCAATGCTAAACACTGAGCCAGTGTGTCATCCTGGTTAGGGGGTAAGGAGTAAACAGCCAATTATTTGAAACAGATGTGATCCACAGTTTTGGGTCAATTTCATCTGACATTTATGAAATATGCATCATTGTTTTATATAATCAGATGTGTGATTGTATAGCCACTGGCATAAAGTTAACAGTACAACTTACATCTTACAAAAAGAACCATATCTTAATTGTATTTTGTAGAACATTTATTTCAAAGTGATCAAGTGAAGATAACAGAAAGCAGATTACATTCAGAACACATTTCTTTGTCTGCAAATGTGCAAAGGCATCTTGATCAATTTTGTACAATGAATCCAAAAAGACATCATAAAAACATTATTCAGTAAACATGAAAGCTTCAACAGTTGAAGTTATTCTGTCACCAATTCATAATTCTCATTGAAGCATGTATTCTGCACAATAACCCCAAACTAAAAATATTAAGTTAAAACACATCAGAAGGAAAGCAGAATGTTTGTGGATCCCCACAATGGCTCGATAGATTTGTCATTTTACCCACTTTACAAATGATTTTCAAAAGTAATGCCTTTCTCTGTTTGGATTGAATGAAACATCCATATCTGTTACAGTCACCAGTCCCTCCAAACTAGAAATAAAACCATGTATCCTTATCCCATCCACTCAAACATATCAGCTTTAGAAAGTATTCGAGCACCCATTGAAACAATAAGGCACGACTCAGGCCAACTTGCTAACGCAAGTTAATGAATTTCCAAATATCAAACATGACCCTTAATTCAGCTCGATATTGAAATCAGACATTTCCACTTATCATGCTCCCAGTTAAATGAAAGTATCATTTAATTCTAAAGATTTCGTAGAAATCTTAAGGCCAAAACACTCCGAGAACAACATTCACACATTCTTCTCCCAAATTCACATATTGCATTGAGCACCACTCAAAGTCACAGGATGGCCTTCACTGAACAGATCGGCTGATCCAGGCTGTTGCATTTCATATGCACCAAACACTGGTGCAAGTGTCAGATAATCTGGCAAAGATACATCATTTTGTACTGGATTGCAGTTATTTGGGTTCATTTGGAAGTCCTGAGTAGAAACAATCAGTTCTCTCCCAACTGTCCCCATGTTAAAAGAAGACGAAACTTGGTGACATTCTGAGGGAGGGTAACTTGTGGATGTAGCAATGCATTGAATGTCCTCCTTGATTGATGGAGATTGGTGAATTCTGACAGCTGGGAATCCCATTCCTGATCTTGAAATCTGATTCCGGAAACTCAAAGACTGTGTGCCAGGGATTATAAGGCATTCTTTGTGAAAGTTGCCAAAATTGGGATCTGAGCATTGAGCTGGTGGAAAGTTCTGGAAATATGAAGAAACAGGTGGATATTGAAGATCTCTACGGATTGGAGAAGACTGTACAATGTCCACAATCGGATGCTCCATGGAGGTTTGATGCCTCCTATAGGATATAGCTTGGCCACTGGAGAAAACAGACTGTTGCTGGGAGCTGATAAGATGGGGCTTTGTTACAGTCGGTGTTCGTCCTCGAGTCAGGGGGCAGGTCTGGAATGAGAAACAAGACATCAATTGTGTGTCTGAAGAGCTAGTTAAATGCCATAGACATTGGGAAACAGTAGTATAAAGGGAATAGTTTAAGTGAGTTGGGACCCTATAAGAAGTCAATCAATCATTCACTGTAAATAATGGTTCAAGAAAGCAACTCACCACCTTCAAGGCCAAGGGATGGGAATATACATTGGCTGAGCCAATGACACCCATGCCACAATAAGTGAATAAGAATAAAAATAAAAAATTATGAACCAACCGTAAGATGTTTAATCATAGAATGGTTGGAACACAAATCATATTGTGTGTTGGAAGCCACTTCACCCATCTCTGCAAAGGTAACTCACGTAATCCATCCAACCATGCAAATGTTTTGACATTCAGGTGCTTTTCTCATTCAGTTTTGAAAGCGGAGATTTAAATTGGATCCACCACATACTTGATCCTAAACACCTCGTTGAGTATAGGAGTTGAGAACATCATTTTGCGGCTAGAGGAAAGTGGTTAGGCCACTTTTGGAATATTGTGTGCAATTCTGGTCTCCTTCCTACTGGAAGTTGTGAAACTTAAAAGGGTTCAGAAAAATAAAAAGAGTTACAAAGGTGTTGCCAAGGTTGGAGGATTTGAGCTAGAGGGAGAGGTTGAATAGGCTGGGGCTGTTTTCCCTGGAGCATCGGACCCTGAAGGGTGACCTTAGAGGTTTTTCAAATCATGAGGGGCATGGATAGGATAAATAGACAAAGTCTTTTTCCAGGGGTGGGGGAGTCCAGAACTAGAGGGCATTGGTTTAGGGTGAGAGGGGAAAGATATAAGAGGGACCTAAGGAGCAACATTTTCACCTAGAGGGTTGTGCATGTATGGAATGAGCTGCCAGAGGAAGTGGTCAAGGCTGGTACAATTACAACATCTAAAAGCGTCTGGATGTGTATATGAATAGGAAGTGTTTAGACGGACATGGGCCAGGTGCTGGCAAGTGGCACTAGATTAGGTTGAGATATCTGGTTGGCATGGATGAGTTGGACGCTATGACTCGTTGTGCAGGCTAGAAGATGAAGGAGCAACCAAATCGCATTGAGTCTACTTCATCAATCAACGAGGTTGTGGCTGATTGGATAATCTTCAATTTTACTTTCCTGCATTTTCCCCATAACCCTCAATTTTTTTTTTACTAATTAAAACTCTGAAAATGTTTTGTCCTATATTTACCATAAATAAATTACATCTTTCTCAACACTTCTGCCAACAAGAAGCAGTGACTCTACCCTCCACAATATCCACAACTCCACCAACCTTCATGTCATCGGCAAACTTACTAACTCACCCTGCCACTTTCTCAGTCATTTTTATAAATCACAAAGAGCAGAGATCCCAGAACTAATCCCCGTGGAACACCACTGGTCACCAAGCTCCAGGCTGAATACTTTCCATCCACCACCACCCTCTGTCTTCTATGGACCAGCCAATTCTGTATCCAGACAGAAAAGTTTCCCTGTATCCCAAGCCTCCTTACTTTCTGAATGAACCTACCATGGGGAACCTTATCAAATGCCTTGCTAAAATCCATATACACCACATGCACTGCTCTACCTTCAATGTGTTGTCTCATCCTCAAAGAACTCATTAAAAGGTTTGAGAGACATGACCCACCCCTCAAGGATGCTGAAAGTACCCTCTCCAATACTTTGCCCACCACTGACATAAGACTGACTGGTCTGTATTCTCAGGATTATCCCTATCCCCTTCCTTGAATAAGGGAATAACATTTGCTACCCTCCAATCATCTGGCACTACTCCAGTGGACAATGAGGATGTAAAGATCAGCGCCTTTGGCGCTGCAATCTCTTCCCTCACTTCCTGTAGTAACCTTGGGTGTATCCCGTCTGCACAGGAATTTATCTATCCTTACATTTTTCAAACTTTTCAGCACATGGTCTTTCCTAACATCAACCTGTTCTAGTCTGTTTCATGCTGTCCTCAGAAACATCATGGTTCCTCTCAGCAGTGAATACTGAAGCCAAGTATTCATTAAGGACCTCACTTAGCTCCTCCGATTCCAGGCACAAGTTCCCTCCACTATCCCTGATTGGCCCTACCCTCACTCTGGCCATCCTCTGGTTCCTCATAGAAGTGTAGAACACCTTGGGATTTTCCTTAATTCTACCTGCTAAAGCTTTTTCCACATTCCCTTCTAGCTCTCCCAAGTCTATTTTTCAGTTCCCTCCTGGCTACCTTGTAACCCTCTAAAGCCCTGTCTGATTCTTGCCACCTCAAACTTACATAAGCTTCCTTCTTCCTCTTGACTAGATGTTCCACACCCCTGGTCACCCAAGGTTCCTTCAACCTATCATCCCTTCCTTGCCTCAGTGGGACAAATGTATCTAGCACTTGCAGCAAGTGCTCCCAAAACAACTGTCATTTCTATTGTGCATTTTCCTTAGAACATCTGTCCCCAGTTTAGGCCGAAGGGTCATGTACCTCAGTTCCTGCCTAATAGCATTGAAATTCCCCATGCCTCAGTTAAATACTTTCCCATACCATCTGCTCCTAGCCCTCTCCCTGACAATAGTAAGGATCAGGGAGCTATGATCACGATTATTGAAATGCTCTCCCACCGATAGATCTGACCTCTGGCATGGTTCGTTGCCAAGCATCAAATCCAATATGGCCTCCTCTCTAGTCAGCCTATTCTACATATCGCATCAGGAACCCTTCTTGGACACACCTGGCAAAAACTGTTCCATCCAAACTATTTGAACTCAATTTAGACGAGCCAGTGTTGGACTGGGGTGGACAAAGTTTAAAAATCACAATACCTGGTTATATTCCAACAGGTTTATTTGAAGGCACTAGCTTTTGAAGCACTGCTTCATCAGGTGATTGACCAAGAAGCAGCACTTTGAAAGCTAGTACCTTCAAATAGACCTGTTGGACTATAACCTGGTATTGTGTTACTTGAACTAAGTAAGGTCCAATCAATGTTAGGAAAATTAAAGCCACCAGTGACAACAACCCCATTTCTTCTGCACCTTTCCAAAATCTGCTCCTCCGTGTCTCAGTTGCTATTGGGTGATCTGTAGAAAACACTCAAAGTGACTGCTCCTCTCCTGTTTCTGACTTGCACCCATATGGACTCTAGACAAACCCATCCCAACGACCTCCCTTTCTACAGCTGTGATACTATCCCTGATTAGCAATGCCACTCCCCCACCTCTTTTACCTCTCTTCCGCACCCACCTCCCCCCAAACTGTTACTTTTGAAACATCTAAACCCTGGAACATTAAAACAACCATTCCTGCCTCTGTGATATCTAACTTTCTGTAATGGCCACAACATTAATAGTTCCAAGTACAGATCCATCCTCTTCCTCCCACACCAGCCCTGGAGCCACATGTTTATCTGCACTCACTCTGTTCCTAGCCTCACTAGCACGTGGCACCAGTAGCAATCTTGAGATTATTACTCTGCTTCTCCTACCTTCCTGCTTCCAACCTGACTCCCTATATTCTCTTTTCAGCTCCTCCTCCCTTTCCCTACCTATGCCATTGGTACCAATGTGTACCATGACTTCTGGCTGCTCTCCCTTCCCCTTAAGAATCCTGTAGACTAGAATTTGGATGCAGAGTACAGGGTTAAAGGCAGGATTCTTGACAGTGTGGAGGAACAGATAGATCTTGGGGTCCATGTCCATAGATCCCTCAAAGTTGCCCCCCAAGTTGATACAGTTGTTCAGAATGTTTATGGTGTGTCGCCTTTCATTAACGGGGTTAGGGTTAAGAGCCCTGGTTAGACCATATTTGGAATATGGTGTTCTTTTCTGGTCACCTCATTATAAGAAAGACGTGGAAGCTTTAGAGAGGGTGCAGAGGAGATTTCCCTGGATACTACCTGGACTGGAGGCATGTCTTATGAAGAAAGGTTGAGGAAGCTAGGGTTTTTCCTCATTGGAGCGAAGAATGATGAGAGGTGACTTGATAGAGATGTAGAAGATGTTGAGAGGCATAGATTGAGTAGATAGCCAGAGACTCTTTCCCTTGGTGGAAATGTCTATCATGAGGGGGCATCATTTTAAGGTAATTAGAGGAAGGTTTAGGGGAGATGTCAGAGGTAGGATCTTTACACAGTGCTGGGTGCATGGATTGCACTGCCAGCAGTGGGAATAGAGTCAAGTACGTTAGGGACATTTAAGCAACTCAGATAGGCAATTGGATGATTGTAAAATGAAGCGAATGTGGGTTTGTCTGATCTTAGAATAGGATAAAAGACCATCACAACATAGAGAGTTGAAGGGCCTGTACTGTACTATGTTCTTCAGACTAGACTGCTAGAATGATTTTGAACACTCTACCAAATCTACTTTCCAAACAACCTCAGATTCTTTAACCTCTCTCTAGTTTCTCATCATTAGAATAAAATCTTCATATTCTTCCTAAAGTCCAGTGCCCGCAGTTTTGTGCAGAACGCCAGGTGAGTCTGAACCTGACGAAAAAAATAGCTAAGGTGCCTCTTATGTTTTGGAATAACCAATGGGAAAGTCATTGCTTTAAACCAATGGCACATGGAAGAAGATTCCGCAGTCTTCTTTTTAAAATATGAGTTACCAGAATGGAGACTTGGATCTGCAATGCTGCATTATTTGAGTGTAGGGGTAGAGAAGGGGAATATGCCAGACACCTCAGCTCTGTGGGTGCTGGTCAGGACTGCCTGGCATAGAAAGAACTCTGATTGGTTCCCGGGCAGTAACTTTGAGTTTGGACAATGCAGGAGAAACATTATCTGTGAAAGAGAAAGCAACTAAATCTCTCTCTTGATCTAAATCACAAAATTCTGAGTAGTGCCCCTTCTCCTCTGCAAACCCTTTGTAGAATGAATCTTAACCAGAAATAAATTCTGAAGCAGTTGAGGATGAGTTGTGATGGATAAAAAGAACATTTAAGTAAATCAGTACAGAAAAACACCAGGGTCCATCAGAATCATTTGCTGGATATTCAAGAAGATAATGCAAATAATTGTCAATGGAACTCGAACAGCTGCATCCAGGCTATGTGGGTGGGCAAGAGAATGGCAGATGGATTATACGGTGGGGGAACTATGAAGCTAAAAAGCAGAATAGTTTTGGGAAGGTGAGTACCTTTCAATACTGATGTTCAGATGGACTTTGGTGTACCTGTTCTGTGGAACACAGAATGAAAAACTATAGAGGGAGTGCATTGAAAGCTTACCAGACTGATGCCTGGGTTAAAGAACTAATGTATGAGGAGGGGTTGAATTGGTTAGGAATATATTCGTTGGGGTTTAGAAGAATTGGGGGATTGAGGATAGGGGTGGAGGAGGGGAGGATATAAAAGTCTATTAAATTCTAACAAGAACAGGGCAGACAGGATGTCTCCAATGACCAGGGACGCCGGGATCAAGGGTCGCAATCTATGAGTATGCTGTTTAGGGACGACGACGACGATGAGGATCAAAGCAATAGAGGGAAACGCAGAAACAGGCTAATCAATGACAGAAGAGGCTGCAAGAGCTGAATGGCTCCTAATTCCTACATGTTTCGATTGTGATAAATGTCAATGGGAAAATCAGGAAGGGAGTGGGCCTATGTTGTAGAGACATTAAATTACAAGAAATGCTACAGTAATGCAGGGTTTTAATAAGACCATAAGACATAGGAGCGGAAGTAAGGCCATTCGGCCCATCGAGTCCACTCCGCCATTCAATCATGGCCGATGGGCATTTCAACTCCACTTACCCGCATTCTCCCCGTAGCCCTTACTTCCTTGTGACATCAAGAATTTATCAATTTCTGCCTTGAAGACAGTTAGCGTCCCAGCCTGCACTGCACTCTGTGGCAATGAATTCCACAGGCCCGCCACTCTCTGGCTGAAGAAATGTCTCCGCATTTCTGTTCTGAATTTACCCCCTCTAATTCTAAGGCTGTGTCCACGGGTGCTAGTCTTATCGCCTAACGGAAACAGTTTCCTAGCATCCACCCTTTCCAAGCCATGTATTATCTTGTAAGTTTCTATTAGATCTCCCCTTAATCTTCTAAACGCCAATGAATACGATCCCAGGATCCTCAGCCATTCCTCGTATGTTAGACCTACCATTCCAGGGATCATCTGTGTGAATCTCTGCTGGACACGCTCCAGTGCCAGTATGTCCTTCCTGAGGTGTGGGGACCAAAACTGGACACAGTACTCCAAATGGGGCCTAACCAGAGCTTTATAAAGTCTCAGTAGCACAACAGTGCTTTTATATTCCAACCGTCTTGAGATAATTGACAACATTGCATTCGCTTTCTTAATCACGGACTCAACCTGCATGTTTACCTTCAGAGAATCCTCAACTAGCACTCCCAGATCCCTCTGTACTTTGGCTTTATGAATTTTCTCACCGTTTAGAAAGTAATCCATGCTTCTATTCTTTTTCCCAAAGTGCAAGACTTCACATTTGCTCACATTGAATTCCATCAGCCATTTCCTGGACCACTCCTCCAAACAGTCTAGATCCTTCTACAGCCTCCCCACTTCCTCAGTACTACCTGCCTGTCCACCTAACTTTGTATCGTCGGCAAACTTCGCTAGAATGCCCCCAGTCCCTTCATCCAGATCATTAATATATAATGTGAACAGCTGCGGCCCCAACACTGAACCCTGCGGGACACCACTTGCCATTCCGAAAGAGAACCTATTATCCCAACTCTCTGCCTCCTGTCAGACAGCCAATCTCAATCCGTACCAGGATCCATAATGCAGCCTAACTTGGAAAATTGCATACAGTGGAGGCTTATATTTGCATTGCTGTCTGTACAGTAAAGGTTCACTATCTTTAGGAAGTGCAGACAGAAGGATTTTTTTAAATGGGATATTCTTGGGATGTGGAAGTCACTGGCTAGGCCAGCAATTATTGCCCAGCCCTAATTGCTGGGAGGACAGTTAAGAGACAGACTTTAGGAAGCTTGGTAAGAAATTGAAAAAAGATAGCAATCTCGGGAATATTCCTGGTCCCTTGCAGTAGTGAGTACAAGAATACAAAGATAGAGCAGATGAATGCATGACTATATGGGAATATGGTATCATAGTCATGACCAGGATTTGGCTGATGAGTAGAATTGGCAGCTCAATATTTCTAATTGTAGAATATTATGACCTGACACCAAGGGGGCAGCTGTAATGGAGAGTCCACAATATTGATCAAGAATTCAAAGATAGCTGGGGGGGGGGGGGGTTATCTTGGAAAGACCATCAGATGAAACTATATGGGTAGAAATAATGAAGGGGAGCAAACACACATAGGTGTGAACTAAAAACACCCAAACAAACAATCAACCAACAAGACAAAAATATTATGGTGGAGTACTGCAAAATATAGAAGAAATTAACAGTGAACAAGAATACATGGAGGGGTTTAACAGCCTTAAAACACTGACCTGGATGAGATGTATCCCAAACTGTTGAGGGAGACCAAGGAAGAGATATCAGAGATATTGGCCATCATTTTCAAGTCTTCCCTGGCCAGAGATGAGGTGCCAGAGGACTAGAAGACAGCTAACTGTCTCATTAAAACAAAAGGGAGGCAGAGATAAACGATACAATTACTAGCCAGAACAGCCTAATCTGTGAGAGGAAAATCGTTAGAAAGAAGAGAGAAAGTACATCTACACCTGACAGTTATGGAGTATTCAGGAATTTACAAAATGGATTTTTTTTTAAAAG